>NC_091569.1:708777-711277 GCF_042767895.1 Penaeus vannamei | reverse complement strand
AACATCGTCTTTCTGGTCACCTTGACATGTTGACACCTTAGCCACTAGCTCCACCCTAGACATTGCACGGCTTTTTTTCTGCTATTTCGAACATATCTCCTATTTCTGCTATTTCTGTTGTATCGCCTATTTAGGTTATTTTTATATCGTCTATTTCTTTTTTCGTTTGCTTTTTCTGCAATATCTTCCATTCACATCTCTCATTTACATGTTATTGTCTATTCCTTTGATATGTATGTATCACCCCATTTCTTTTTCATCTTTGCAATTACTGTTCTCGCTTATTCTTATCGACATTTACATAATACCTCCCTTTTTTTTTGCTAATATTTCTGCATTATCGCCCATTACTGCTATTTCTGTAGTGTTGCCTCTTCCTCCTTGTCATTTCTCTATAACCATCTGTTCCTGCTGATATTCCTGTACCATCGCTTCTTCCTGCCTGATTTCCTTGTCGTATCCCCCCTTCAGGCCTGATATTCATGCATCATCATCCCTCTCTGCTCTCATTCCTGTGTCCTTTAGGGTGACATCTCCGTGCAATAGCCTCTTTCTGCTGATCCAAGTGTGATGCAATTGTCCCGGATGTGGAAGCGTGATAGAGCACAGTCCCGTGATGATAGAGTGACAATAAAGTAAAAAAAAAAAATACAAGTAATAAGGAAAATAAGAAAAAATACAAATAAGGAAAATAAGAAAAAATACAAATAATAATGAAAAAATAAATAAACAAATAAACATAAATAAATAAAAAAAGACAAGTGGATGAATAAAATGGCGATCCACAATAAATCTACTTGCAATGATTCTCTCTCGTATGTAAAGTGTCTTTAAACTATAATTGAACACGCGCATAATTAACGAAGCACAAAACCATAAGACAGACAGGTAGAGATTTTATTCTAATTGTTTTCAGACAGATCTTTGCATCCTTACAGCTGGAAAATATATCATCAGCGGGACTGGACTCCCAATCACTATTACAGATAGTCTGCTAATAAAAATACGTAATGTTGTGTTACAAACATATAACGGAATTTATATCCCTTTAGTCCAAATAGGTCAGTGCTATATTTAACATAGAAAGGGATAAATATATGAAACAGAAGAAAAAATAAATAAAGTGAAATAGACAAGGTAGAGAAAAAAATAGGCATCGGAATAGGCTATTGTACCACAGATTCTGCACCGGGTATCTCAGCCCAGCTAAAAAAGAGAAGAAAAAAAATGTAAAATAAACACTAGTTCCCTCCCTCCGTTTCTAGCCTCTAGCTGCCATCACACACGATACACATTCAATAAACAATTCGTTTTTTCTCGTTTTATTAATTCATTATAGGCCAACAAACACACAAACCACTGGATCATACCTTCTTCAGCAGGACCCAACCCCACGCAACCACAAATATCTTTTAAAAAGGTCAAATGAGGTTATGCTTAAAGGTTAGACAAAGGAGGCTGAGGGACTGTTAATGTAAGAGAGAAAACCGGCTCAATTTCTAAATGTTCGCATATTGTTCGCAATTAAGGTGACATCCGTGCGAAAATGTGCACGACAGGTAGTACCAATTTCCGAGCATCTTGAAAACAATGTTATTAGTGTCGCTTTTATCTCACTTTTATAACTAGGGTCCCTATCTAACCATTCGAATATATTATATATATCAATGTAAATACATATATAATTATATATATATATATATATATATATATATATATATATATATATATATATATGTGTGTGTGTGTGTGTGTGTGTGTGTGTGTGTGTGTGTGTGTGTGTGTGTGTGTGCGTGTGTGTGTGTATAAACTGCCGTCTTTACACCCAAAACATACATTAGTGACGAAATGAACAATGCATGAATTAAAACCCCAAGAGAAGGAACCGTAAACAGCATTTAAACTTGAACCTCCACAGTTGTCACAACGATCTTCAAATGGTATTCAAAGCGCTATCCAATATACCCACGCCCGCCGTCTACACAAAAAGTCACTATCCCATAAACTTGAGTGTTGTTAGTAACTTTCTAAAAGCCAGAAGAATCCACATACTAAAATTGATACAACCTATCATACGAATAATAAAAAATAACAATTGTCTCTTCCTACCTACCTAACCTAACGCTAAAACATTCATTATCAAATTTCCTAACATCAGATAAACAAAAAAAGCAAAACAAAAAGTGCAAACCGTGTCCAATACAATACACAATATATTACTGGAAATATAATTCTTACTAAAGGCAGTCCTAGAATTTAACCTAATTTAAATTTCAGTTAACAAGCAGTTTCTTTCTTTCTTTCTTTCTGTCTTTTTTTTTAAGTTATTACCTGGTAACAGTGCTTCCTATCTACAGCCGGTTGAAGTCTCCGATCACTGCTTGTGCACTACAACATAATATGAATTTTATCTTGTTCAGTATGAATAATTCCTTCGACCATGTTGACTCAGCTTTCATGAGTCTGGTATGTTTATAAATAACATAACGATTTTACATTA
>NC_091569.1:678777-693777 GCF_042767895.1 Penaeus vannamei | reverse complement strand
TGGGGTCTTTTCTCGGGATTTTCTATTAAAAAAAAAAAAAAAAAAAAAAAATGCGGCGTGGGCAAAAACAAAGATATTATTTTGGAACAAATAGAATAAATTTCAAGGTCGTGTCCAGGGACAGTAATTCATAAAGAAAATTGCACTTCTATGTATTCTAAAATTTTCCCCGACATTAACAGTTACTGTTATAATCATTACAATTATTACTATCATAATATTCATTACTATTATGACTATTACTATATCATAGGATACGTATAGTTTTTTTTGGAGAATCATGAAAAATCATGGAACTTAAAATTTAAATTTTCAGATCTGGAATATCATGGAATTTTATTTTCAACTTTGGAAAATCATGGAAATATAGTATTTGTCTTTGAAAAAATAAAGCTTGACAGAATCTTTTTTTTTCAATTTATATTCTGAGAAAGTCTTCAGAAAGAAATTAAATATCCTACGCAAGATTGAGGTAACGGAAAGAGAAGTTGAAAAATTACTAAGCCTAAATTGATACATACTAATCCATTATAGGCAACTAGTCGCTGAAGTGTCAATAAAGCACACAATAAATCATTACTCAAGTCTTTTATATTGACGCCAGTTATGAATTACGTTCATTGTACACGCTGCAATGGGATATATGTATAGTGAATATGCACCAAACACTCAAGGAAGTCTATGAAAAGAGCCGCAAACCCTCTTAGAAAAGTCGCGGAATTCTGATACCCCCCCCCCAAAAAAAAAAAAAAAGTACGAACCATCATTATTCATCATTATTACTCTTTATCA
This sequence comes from Penaeus vannamei, assembly GCF_042767895.1. Lineage (NCBI taxonomy): Eukaryota > Metazoa > Arthropoda > Malacostraca > Decapoda > Penaeidae > Penaeus > Penaeus vannamei. Next base: position 692,985 of record NC_091569.1, on the reverse strand, counting down.
ATATCATTCTTACCAGTTTTAAAGAAAAAAAAACTATTAATCCCACTTTCTCTCTGCACAATGTGATACGGTGCAGCAACCGAGGAATTTCACACGCACATCTCCCGAAAAGCGAAACTACAGCACTCAGGTCCTCTGCCCAACATCCTGACGTCGCAGTAGAAGGCTGCTGTAGTGCCGCCCCGCCGAACAAAGGAAGGGCCGGGAAAGGTGTTCGCCAGATCAATGGGCGCCAAACACGCTGATGCCAGGTTTAACCGTGGGCGTGGGGCATGGACATGGCGAGTGTAAGGCCACAATAACAATGGCTGGCGTGTGTGGGTAAGAAAAATAGGAATTGTGTGATGTGAAATTGAGCAATGTGTTGCGAGGACGGTGTGATATTGAGTAATGTGTTGCGGGGACGGTGTGAAATTGAGTAATGTGTTGCGGGGACGGTCTGCTTGAAGGCGTCGGTTCGGAAAGTTTAAGATACTGCGTTTCAGGTTTTGATGATGCTGTTTTATTCATATACATCATAATGTAAGCTGATTGATGTGTGAATTACGAGTGATATATTAATAGATGTTGCCTTATTCTAAGTGAGTCAAGAGACAAAGGAAGTTGATTTTCTAAATCTGATAATGATAATTTGGTGATAAAGTTCAGAAGTATTTCCATCGGGAGTAGAATATAAAGAAAATCGTTAAAATCTCGGCCACATTCACGGAAGTCACAAGAAGACAAAATTCAAAAAAAGGCGGGAGATCACGTGACCGCAAGCCCCGGTTCCCGTTTTCTTCGAAGGTCTACTTCTCGGCCGCCTGGAACTGCAGGAGGATCACGAGGTACGTCGCGATGAAGCCACCGATCTGCGGAAGAGAAGGAAGCCTCATGCTCTCACTGGGCCTTCGCCACTCGCTTCAGGGGAATGTTCACCAAGGGAAATATATATTGATAATATTGATATCAAGTAGAGAGAGAGAGAGAGAGAGAAAGAGAAAGAGAAAGAGTGAGAGTGAGAGTGAGAGTAAGAGTGAGAGAAAGAGTGAGAGTGAGAGAAAGAGAAAGAGAAAGAGAGTGAGAGAAAGAGAGAGAGAGAGAAAGAGTGAGAGAGAGAGAGAGTGAGTGAGAGAAAATAGGAATAAAGAGGCGACTCACACTGACTAGGCGGCCTCTGGAGAGACTGAAGAGTCCCCCGACGCTGAACTCGGGGAAGCAGTCCAGCTGGTCCAGAAGCCGGGTCATCTGTGCGCGCGGGAAGGTCAAAGGTCAGTATAAATCCGCCCTCACACGCCCCTCCCATGGGCTTCAAATTCCCTGCTATTCCAATACACTTGTCTTTGTGTTCTCTCTAGTGCAATATCAACAGCAAATGCTATTAGATAAAACACAGCCTCAGTGGGAATAAAAACAAAACAAAAATCCATTTCGGTTTTCATTTTGCCTGATGAGGAACCCGTGGCAGGTTCGAAACGTTATGACTTGTATCCTGTCCCAGTGGAGCTGTGTTTTATCTTGCCTTTTGTGCACGCTGCAGTGCTTAATATTTCGCTCATACTGTAATTTGTAAATCACGTTATTTTCGCCTTTATTTTCGTTCATTCGGAAGAAGAGAAACAAGTCACCTGGTTCTCGAGTGCGACGTCCGCCACCGCCAGCCCCCTCTTGCGCACCGCGAACCGAAGCTCGTCGACCTGCGGGACAGCGAACCGGGTTAATGGCACCGGGGGCAGGGACTTTCTCTCGGGGCTTTTATTCGCGATTTTCCTCTGCCTCCCTCTCTCTCCTTCTCACCCTCTCTCTCCCTCCCCCTCTCTCTCTCTCACTGACCTTATTCATCAGCAGGTCAGCGCTGCAGCACAGGACACAGAGGTTGACGATGTTGTATGTAACGTAGACCAAGAATATGGCTGTGCCCTGCGACTCCGGCTGTGTTATCTTGCGGTACACGTCCGTTATCAGCCAGGTAGCGGAGAGGGCCATGAGAGCCAGCACCGGGAGGCTGAAGTGCTGGCACATCAGCAGCTGACATTCATGCACTTGGACGACGCGTCTGCTGGCGGCCTGCACCCGGCCTGCGTCCACCGCCTTATCACTCCCGACGAGGATCTTCGTCGTCTTGGCGCGGTCTGCAGGGGCGTTGGCAGGCCGAGCGGCCGGCGACGGCGGAGACTCAAGCGCCAGCGCCACGTCGCTCAGCGATCTTTCCAGGAAGCAGCAGACGAGGTTGATCGACAAGTAATTCACGGGGAGGAAGATGGTGTACACAAAGACGTCGCAACATACGTTCAGGAGGACGTGGAACTGCGTCTTTCGGGTCGTCACAAACCACTTCACATAAGTGACGACGACGATCATGGAGTAGGTCGAGTGGGTGAGGATGCTGAGCATTAGGCCTTTGCTCCGGCGCGCCGTCCAGTCGCCGATGCTGCCCTCGGGGAAGCAGGCGTCCATATGAGACACGAGGCGGCGGAGACGACGTCCGCCGAGCAGGATGTGGACATACAGCACCACTGACGCCCCCGCGACCACCGCCGAGATGATGTTGGACATGATGCCTTGGGTGTCGTCCGCGAAGGACAGGACCGAGCTGCTCGCGTACACGTAGGTCTTGAAGCCCACGACGACCACGAGCTGCAGGCCGGCCATGAAGTAGGACCACAGACGGAGTCCCCTGCAGGACCTCAGATTCGGGCACAAGGCTTCCTGGCCACCCTCGTCCCAGGAGTAAGGGAAACCTCCCAGGAGCCTCACGGCGGAGAGCCAGAGGCGCAGCGAGCGGACGAGTGCGGGTGCCCTCGAGGCCATCGCGACTCGCGACCAGAGGCACGGCTGTGCCTAGACCACTCGCTCGCAGGCTCTCGGAAGGACGGATTCCTCGGAAGGACGCAACGAGGGACCGATTCCTTCCGTGGCAAGAGCGCCGTCCCGGTCGACGCCGAGTTCCCGCAGAACTGCCCCGACGCGCCGTAAGCCTTCCTTCCGGAGGGACGCTGATCAATCGACGGGCGTCGCCGTCGTGATTAATGAAGTGCTCGTTGCCGCGCTTAGCGGTTCGGTCACGGCTTGTCAAACACGAGGCGGAATCGATGGAGCCACAGAAAGACCCAGCAGAAAAATAAGAAAACGGCGCGGGAACAACAGCCTCACAGGGGCCGGCTTGGCGGCACGGGAAGCAGAGAGCAGGAACAATAAAGGAAAGAAAAGGCAATATAAGCTCTAATCCAGTTTCTTAACCTGTGTTTAATCGAACCCCAAGGGTTCGGTGAGTCAGTTTCAAAGGTTCGACGGAGGCCGCTTCGTTCACGCCAATCGCATGATTCGTGACGTTAAATTGATGTTTTGTTGGTTTTGTTCTTTGGACTCAGTGATGCACTATCCATTACATATACTAATGAAAATGATTTTTTGGAGAAATATTTTAGTTTCACAATTACGAAGGGTTCGGTGAATCCACGGATGGAACGCGGGCTTTGTACCTCCAAGCCCAAGGACCACTTGACCTTACCTTGAAGTTATCAATGACGTGACAGGGAGATGTTCCCATTATATCTATCTGTCTGTCTAACTATCTATCTATCTATCATTCTATCTATCTATCTATCTAGGTATATGGGGCTGTGCTGTGTGATGCAGCGGTACCGTTCTCGTCTAGTAATCTAGCTGCTAGTGGATAGTAACCCCAGCCACTGATTGCACACGGGTAATTTAGATTCAAAATAGAAAGACAACCTGTCACAGCAAACAAAGTCCGTTGTAACAAATGGAATTAAGCTAAATTCAATATACATATATATATATATATATATATATATATATATATATATATATATATATATATAATATATAATATATACATATATATAATATATAATATATAATATATATATATATATATGTGTGTGTGTGTGTGTGTGTGTGTGTGTGTGTGTGTGTGTGTATCTGTGTGTGTGTGTGTGTGTGTGGTAGAAAACCCACAATGCACAAACTAGATTTATTGAGGAAAGTGAGACAACAGTTTCGGAATCGTCCTCGATTCCGAAGATGGAGGACGATTCCGAAACTGTTGTCATTTTCTTCAATAAATCTAGTTTGTGCATTGTGGGCTTTTCTACCATATGTGTGTGTGTGTGTGTGTGTGTGTGTGTGTGTGTGTGTGTGTGTGTGTGTGTGTGTGTAGTCTCAAGACTAAAATCTATAAACACTTCCAGGTCCTTCACTTTGCACCTCAATCAATAGCAGTCTGTAACATTTGCGATTTATCAGTGACATAAAACACACGATGTTTTTTTTCTTTATTTTTTTATTTACTTATTTATTTATTTATTTATTATTATTTTTTTTATAGGAATCAACCCCTGGCCGATCCAACGCTGGGAGACTGGGTGGCCTCAGTTTTGCTTCTTAGTGTTCAGTTATTTGCCTTTTCATTTATTTGTTTATATCAAATTTGCCGTTGCTGCTTCGCTGCATTTCCTAGCTATTTACGTCGCTTAAAATCCCCCAAATGTGTGTGTGTGTGTGTATTTGTGTGTGTGTGTATGTGTATGTGTGTGTATGTGTGTGTATGTTTGTGTGTGTGTGTATTTGTGTGTGTGTATAAATATGTATATTTGATATGTATGCATGCATAAACAAATCCATATATATATATATATATATATATATATATATATATATATATATATATATATATATATATATATATAAGGAAAGGAGCAGGAGCTGTAGGAGAAGGAAGAAGAGAAGGGGGGAAAAGGAAGACGAAGGAAGAGGAAGAAGACGAAGGAGGAGGGGACGAGGAAGGAGAAGGAAGAGGAGGAGGAAAGAGAAGGACGAGAAAGGGATGGAGCAGGAAGACAATGGAAGAGAAATGGGAGGAGGAGGAGGAGGAAGAAGAAGGAAGAGGAAGAAGAAAAGAGAGGGGGAGGGAGAGGAGGAGAGATCATACTGTGAGGATTTTAGAAGTGCGAGCTCAGCGTCGGCCAGCCATCACCGAAGCGGCACCGAGTGAGCAATCCACTGTATAATTCATTGATTAAGATGTAGTTTATTGACACAATAACCACCAAAGAAAACGGACGCCTGTTTACAAAGAAATTACATCGTGTCTCGGGAATAGAGGAATTATAATGTAAATAATAGTTATAGATAATTCATCATCAGATAGCCAGTAGTATTTCCACTTACACCACTTTTCCACTTGGCTTCCTTTTTTGCTGGTTATAATATTCCGAAACAGTTTTCTTTATAAACGAAATAAATCTGACGATTTCTTCCGCGAATTTACATTACGCTGATTCAAAGGCAGAACTCTCAAACATGTGGATTACTGTAAGAGATCGGTTTCCTTGAACACTATAACCCTCTGGTAGCCCCAATAACCCCCTGCTACCACAATAACTCTCTGCTAGCCACTGTAACGCTCTGATAGCCACTGTAATTATCTACTAGCCACTATGATTATTTACTAACCACTATAACTCTCTGCTAATTAAAATAACTTTTAGCTGGCTACTTTCATCACTTGCTTGCTACTTTTACTCTGTTCTAGCCACTACAACTCTCTGCTAGCTACTATAACTATGCTGCCCGCTATAACTCTACTAGCTTCTATGACTCCCTGCAAGCCACAATAACTCTGCTTGACTTTGACTCTTTGCTAGCTAATTTGAGATAGTCACAGTAACTCTTTACTAGCCACTTTAATTCTCTGCTAACTGCTATAACTCTTTGCCAGCCACGTTAATTATCTGCTTGTTACTTTAACTCTTTGCTGGCCACTGTAACTCTCTGCTAGCTACTATAGCCAAGTTTACCCAATCTTGCTTGGCCACAGCCTTCATAATGTGATAGTCTGCCAGTTGTTACCATTTTTTATCTTGAATTAAAGGCATAGAAAATGGGATAAAGGAGAAACTAAAGCCTGAAGTGTAAGTTAGCAAACAATATTGTAAATATGATGGTCTCTTTCTAAAATAAAGATGAGAATAAGAATAAGAGCAAGAAAAATAAGAAAAAAAAACGATTTATTTTAGTGGGCGATAATCAGGATTCCAATGAGATAAAAGTGAATGAAATGGTTGCCTTGGCGTAAACTGAGACACTTCACCAATGGCAAAAGGAACGCAAATCGAAAATAAAGAAGATACGACCATTTTTCTCAAAGTATCGCACCATATTTACATCACGAGCTAAAACATGCTATGATCGCATTACTCATGTATTACTACACGCTTGTAAAAACTGTTTTGTCATTTCCAATGCCTGTTTTTTTCGAATTCATGAATCCCATGCATTCTATTATTTTCATTAAACTTCTTCCAAGTATTTTAATAGTTATTTATGCTATTCTATACAGAAACCTTCTGCGCATGCGCGTTTTCATCCCCGTGTGATTTGACAGCGCCGGGAGACTCCATTCGTCGATTCCGCGTTATTTCCAAAACAATATAGTAACTACAAAGAAGAAATATACATTAGTAACTATCATTTCAGAGAGCAGTAGGAAGCGAAGAAAAGTTTGGCATTTCGCTATATAAAGGTGTGTAGGTTAATCTTTAAGGTATGGACTCACTAAGCCCTAATTTGCCGTACACACCGAGGTGAAGAGAATGCTTCCCGGAGGTAAACCCTCCCCTTGGGCAGTGTCCGAAGGCGAACACCCAGTCACGGCACCTTAAAGTATTGAATAAAGTTTGTGACGTGGAGTTTGCGTGGTTTATTGGTCAGGGGGTATTGAACGATTACCACTGGGGGTTTGGATGGTGTGAATTCCTTTAAAGTTTACCGAAAGTTGGGTCGGATTCCCGTAGAGTCCCCCCCCCCCCGTAAGTTGGCGCGTCGGTCCGTTAAGAAAGTTTATTTACCACCCCGACGATCTGCTCAGGTGTGGAAATCGTGATTACAGAGTTACATATATTCACATATATTCGACAGAGTATAGTATTCTGTGATTACTGTAGTTATACGTGGTAAGATGAAAATATGTCATGCACTATGCAAAAGAATATTACCTAAGTTGACCTTTGTGTTTACATAACACTTTTCCATGATTACGATAATTTTACATGGTAAATTTAGGAAATAGCATAAGTATATCCTCCAATGTATCAGATGCAATAAAATAAACACATAGTTTTTTATACCTCATGTTAGGTGGTCTGAAAGGCTGTATTACATGAGAGATATAATGTTCAAGTGTTCGCTTATGTTCCTCGTTACACAGTCTACATCTAGATTCACTTCTTGCACCTTGCAGTTGCCAGTACATTCTATAACCTAAACGTATTCTGGCAATAACTACGTCACATTGCCTGTTTTTACTTCGGTGCCACCCATAGGAGGGCCTACTATCTTTACACTGGTCGTAGTGCCTTATGCTACACCTTACAGGCCTTTATGAGCTCGTCTGATCCATCAGTTTGGTCCGTCGTTTCAAAGAGGGCGGGTTCGACCGTAGAATTTTGTCTATCGATTTTTAGCTCTTTTTTTTTTTTTACTGTTTTTATGCATTTTTTTTTCTATCCTTCTTATGTTTGCCTGTTTTATCCCGTTATTTCTCTGATATACTTAATGACCCCCCCCCCTCCTATCAATAAGGCTGTGATTGGGATGGAAATGATCATCAGATTCGTTATCTTCTCATCACACGAGAATAAATCTGATGATATAGATATTGTCCGCGAAGGCCAGATTTTCATAATCGAAAAAAACGTGTGTAAGCTAGTATACAATAGCTATGTATAATGATAATATATTTCTTCTAATGTCAAAATAAGGTAAGAGAATTAAATCTGACTTATTTCATAGTCTTATAAAGGAAAGATCCGATGCTCCAAATTCTGTAATCTGCGAAATCAGAAACCAACAGTGACGTCACGGATCATCGAGTACTTCATAATTACGTCACGGCGTACTGAAAACGTCACAACTACGTCACTACTTTCCGAATCTGAAACAAAACCTAAATTCCCAGTAATTTCACTTTTTTTTTCATCCAGCAGACTCGACTTCCATATATTCTTAATCCGAATTCTTAACCATTCTATAAGGTGGTCTAAAATAACTGAATGATTGTACAGCCACACGACTCTCTGCAGTGTTGTCACGTGACCGCAATCCCCAGCTCACTCTTCAAGCTGTATGTTATGATAATTCTTGGCTTGTTCCACATGGATATTTTTGTTTCTACTTATTTTCACACAAACATGCACACACACACACACACACTCACTGTGTGTGTGTGTATGTGTGTTCATATACATATATGTGTGTACAACTAACGTTATATATCTATATCTATATAATCAGCATTTATGTACACCAAAGGAGAAGCTGATCCCTGAGCGGATAATCAATTATTCCCTTCTCACTTTCTCGCTTTTTCTCCTCTGCGTGCTAGCTCGTCCTATCACTCCATTCCCAGCTCATTCCTTGGCGCATTCGGAATTGTCTCCTCCGACCAATTCCGTTGCTGTATCCACGAGCCAAAAATAAAAAAGAATAAATCATTTTTTTCTGTCAACAACGGCCTGGCGGTAAACATGGCGCGATGGTGAATAGTCTTCTCTAAACCCGTGTGAGGCGAGAGTCGGGGTCAGTCTGCTTACTCTATAGCAACAATCAACTGTCTGTAGATTGTACATTTACCTTAATTTACCTATCCATCATTACAACTTTGACGCCCGAGGTAAAAAGGAAATATTTAATGCAAAGGACTGATGCATGTCTGTGAGGGTCACTGTGAATCGATTTAAATAGACATTCGTAGACAGTTATCATAATTTACTCTAGTAGTTGTACCACTAGATTGTGATAATTTACTCTGTTGTAATACTAAATTTTGCTGTACTGATATGCCTTCAAAAAAAGAAAAGAGAAAAAAATGAAACGTAAATAAATATTTCATTGGCTTAGCGGTCTCTCGTTACCAATACGACTTTTAAATGTCGAATCAATATCGATCTTAACACACACACACACGCACACACATTATACGTACACACACACACACACACACACACACGCATACACACACAAACACACACACACACATACACACACACACACGCGCATACACACACACACACACACACACACACACACACATACACACACACACACACACACACACACACACACACATATATATATATATATATATATATATATATATATATATATATATACACATACAGACACACAGACACACACTCGTATACATATGTGTGTGTGAAATATATATAGATAAATATATATATATATATATATATATATATATATATATATATATATATATATATATATATACATATCCTTCTGCATATATGAATAACCTACCGTCTCCGGCCGGGATTCGAACCTGGATCTTCGCAGCCAAGTATTTACAAAACAGACGCTCTACCAACTTGGAGGCAAAATAGCTCTTAGTTGCACTCTCCTTTCTGTTGTTAGCGGAACTTAATTGGTAGAGCGTCTGTCTTGCAATTATGCCTCTATGTATACGCCTTAACTTTCTTTTTTACATTCTACTTCCTTACTTTCGCATCATCACCATTAATGCAAATATAACTGATCTTGCATAAGTGATTTGCAAACAACAACAGCCCAACCTTTGCCGGCTTCACCCAGAGAGAGAGAGAGGGGGGAGGGGGGAAGAGGGAGAGAGAGAGAGATAAAGAGAGAGAGAGAGAGGGGGGGGGGGAGAGGGAGAGAGAGAGAGATAAAGAGAGAGAGAGACGGGGGGGAGGGAGAAAGATACATAGATAGAGAAAGAGAGGGAGAGAGAAAGAGAGAGATAGAGAGAAAGAGAGAGAGAGGAAGAGAAATGGAGAGATAGAGAGAGAGAAAGAGATAGAGACACACAGAGAGAGAAAGAGATAGAGAGAGACACAGAGAGAGAGAAAGAAAGAGAGAGGATGGGGGTTGTATTACCCTCTCGTTTTTTTTCTATCTACAAATCATTGATATACATCTCTCTCTCTCTCTTCTTATCTCCCCCCTCTCTCTCATTACAACGTAAGGCAACGCACAGCTGCTTACGCATTTTGTTATGAACCTCACAAGAAAATTAGTACGATGTTGCATTAACGTTGAATATTACTGTATGAATTTTAAGATATGTTTCATAATAAGCATTGACTTGTCTTTTTATTCCTTAATTAGTATCGTATACGGTAAAATGCACGTGGGTGGAGCCTAACGCGTCGGGGGCGGAGCCTATCATAGACTCGACTTCGCGTGCGAGCGGTTGCCTCAGAGCTCGGGGTCTCCTCTCGGTCGCAGCCCAAAGCCGCTCCGGTCCTCGACCAGTCGTCGGCATGTCTTCGAGAGTTCCTTTGTTCGTGCGTCTGCTCCGCCTTTGGGCAAGCACCCTGCGTCTGCTGGGGGGCTTCCCCTACTCGTGGGACGGACGCCAGGCGGGGGCCATCCTGCCTGCTCTGCGCCCACGAGGAGGCCGCCGGTTCTGGCCTGTCCTCCTGACTCTGCTCTACGCAGCCGCCATCGTTGTGCCGACTGTCTGCCTTTTCATCGGATTCCAGGAGTTCAATTACGATGGCTCCACTTCTGAAACGTTTGTTAAACTACAGCGTTCCGCAGAAGTCACGATCTCTGCCTACCTGTGCGTCCACGTGCTGGTGGGAAGACATGACAGCGCTTCGCTCGTGGCTCACTTCGACCTCCACTTCCCCGAGTACACCAAGCGCGACTGGATGTTGGTGCGTGATAAGAAGGCGGCCGTCTTGGTCTTCTCTCACTTTTTCTTTCTGTTGACGGTGATGGGATCAGTGATCTTAGGCACGCTCGGCGCCACCGGCACGCTCTCTCTGATCGTCTGGGTGATCTGGTCCCTATATTTCCTGTATAATATAACTCTGGCCTTCGTGCAAGAGATATCGTCTTACACATTCAGCTGTCTTCTGAACAAGGTGTTGGCCGATACGCTGAGAAGCATCAAGAGCCAAGAGGACGGGTCTGGAAATGTCACAAAAGCAGAAACTGGAGACTACAAAACCCACGCCATTACGTCTGTGAAGCCCGCGGCGGCCCCAAGAGAAGCAGGTTCCTCGCACGTGAAAGAACACGGGGCGGAAGCGGCCCTTGCGACAACACTCGGGCTGCACAATTCGAGGCACGTCCAGGAAAAAGCATCTACCGATGGACAGGAACTGAACAGAGACGAAATAATGACATTGTACAAACGAGTGTACAGAGCTTACGAGTGCCAGCTGCTCATGAACAAGTACTTCGGGCCGCCAGCCCTGGGCCACATGTCCCTCGCTGTCCTTTGGCTCATCGGGGACGCCTATCATGTCGCGGTGGAAAGAATGGACTGGCTGCTGCTCCTTCACTGGGCAATACAAATCCTGCACAGCTCTACGAAGATTGCCGTTTTTTGCTGGCCGGCTGAAGCGATCAAGGATAAGGTTAGTGGAGAATGGACATTATGAAAGCGAATACCACTGGGCGTTTGCTATGCATGCTGCCGTACGAAAAAAAAAAAAAAATAATAAAACGGTGCTCTTTTGATACAACGATAGAAAAATAAACTATCAGCGTTTTTTTTTTATTCATCGAAAAGACAATGATACCCATATAAATAGCGTTTTTCGGCTTTAGCACGATATCCACAACAGGAAAATAATTACTTCTTTCCCTCCGCGATCGGACTAACTTCCCGGCGCAATGTCCCGACAGGTCCAGGAGCTGCACTTCGCCGTCTCTTGGAGGAGGGCGACCGCCTCCGACCCTTCCCTGCAGACTCAGGTGGGCGGGGAAAGGATTTCTTCTTCTTATTATTATTATTGTTATTCAACTACTACTACGTCTTCTTTTTTCTTTCCTTCTTTATTTTGAAGGATTGTGTTATACATCTGATATACGTCTATGTATGGATACGAACATACATACTGTGTGTATAGCTCTGTGTGTGTGAGAGGAAAAGAGAGGGAGGGAGAGAGAGAGAGAGAGAGAGAGAGAGAGAGAGAGAGAGAGAGAGAGAGAGAGAGAGAGAGAGAGAGAGAGAGAGAGAGAGAGAGAGAGAGAGAGAAAGAAAGAAAGAAAGAAAGAGAGAAAGAGAGAGAGAGAGAGAGAGAGAGAGAGAGAGAGGGAGAGAGAGAGAGAGAGAGAGAGAGAGAGAGAAAGAAAGAGAGACAGAGAGAGAGAAAGAGAGAGAAGTGACCCGAATCTCTTCCTCCCCAGTTGTCGTTCCTGCTGGAGCTGCTGGAGCGGTTCCCAGGCTTCGACGTGGTCGGCTTCTTCTCGGCGGCGAAGGCCAGGGTCATCGGGGTGAGGCCACGCACACGCCCGATATGTACACACATGCAGACATATCTATCTATCTATCTATATTATGTATATATATCCATATACATATGTACACCCAAAAGCGGTGACGCCCCGCCAGACCTGGCTTGGAGAGATCTTGCCCTTCTTGCCCTGAAAGGAGGCCCACGTTCAAACAACCTGGAAAGGGAAAGGGGGGGGGGGGTGGAACTCGCTAGGCAAAGCAAGGAGTGAGCGCTCTGCTTTGTTTCAGTCCCATCCTATCAAGGCTAACGTTGCCCCCCTCCTCCCCCTCTCTCTCTCTCTCTCTTACACACACACACATAATATTTGTGGGTATGAATAATGTATCGTCTCAAATAGCGCCTCTTCAAATACCAAACATTAATAAATGGCTTTGGCCGCAAAACTTCGAGCGTGATCGGCTGTAAAGGTTTCGTTATCGATTCCCTTGTTTTTCTTTTTTATTTTGTTTGGGTTCCTCCTGCGATTACGATCCACGACCTCCCATCGCCTTCACGAATCGCGGAGAACGGTTGGTAAGGGTCAGCTTGGGTGTGATGGGCCACTTGTCTCCGCCCCTCGCAGTAATAGACGGATTAAAAGTATTTATATTGATTATATCAATCATATGATATAAAATAAGTATTTTTATTGATTATATCAGTTTAAAGTTTGCGATATAAATCAATTTAAAACGCATCGTCAGTAAACCTAATTTATTATATTGTTTCCGAAAATATTGGTGAAAATATATAAAGTAAAATGAAATGCAGTGAATGTGTGCAGCGGTGCATTAATATAGTGATGGAGGAGTAGAAAGGGTGTAGGTGCTGCGAAACTCATACTATTAACATATCATTTGGTGTCAAATTATTAGGTGACAGTCTTTAGACCCGGGCAGATTGGGCATTTCCCAGCGAACTCTCCTTCCCGGCTCACGCTCGCTCACTCACCCCGCGAAGGGCCGAGTCGAGCTTCACTCTACCCAAGGCTAAGGGGATATTCCCTCAGCCTCGACTCGACCGATTCTTACGCCTTCCTTAGTCGTTTCAGCGACTGGCGTCCAACACCATGTCGGTGTTTCCCCTCCAAACTATTCAAGAAACCCATTACTTTCGATATCTCCTGTTCAGTCCGTCTTATAAATATTAATCTCTTTATTTTTGGTAATGAACTAATTGTAAACATTTGGAAAATGCCATGAGTATTATTCTATTTTCCAAATAACATATCAAAAGTTTACCATTATCCAAATAGCGGATAATCTCTCTCTCCTTATATATTTGTCATTATTGCACTTCTTTGCCAGATTTCCGTAATTTCCCTCCTCCTCGCATTCGAACCATCCTAACTGTCCTAACTGGTTGTTTGGACGTGGGCCTCCTTTCAGGGCAAGAAGGACATGATCTCTCTCTGTGCCAGGGCTTGCGAGGCGTCAACGCTTTTGTTGTTGGGTGTACATGCATATATATATATATATATATATATATATATATATATATATATATATATATATATATATGTGTGTGTGTGTGTGTGTGTGTGTGTGTGTGTGTGTATACATACACACACATACAGGTACGTATACACACACACACACACACACACACACACACATATATATATATATAAATAGACAGATAGATAGAGTAATAGATATAAATATATATACATATATGTATTTATCATATACATGTAAAAGTCCAAAAAAATATATTTTATTTCTGAGCATATACACATGCGTGTTCGAAGGCGCGTTCACTCAGTGGCGTTTCTGAACCGCCTTTTCTTTCCCTTCCAGATCATTTCGTCCATCTTCACCTACATCGTCATTCTGAGTCAGTTCAAGCTCTCAGAAAAACCCGAGTAGGCAGTTCGTGGTAAAGACGTACTGCATGTGCATTGTGTGTCCGTGTTTGTGTCTGTTTGTGTGTG
>NC_091569.1:661277-673777 GCF_042767895.1 Penaeus vannamei | reverse complement strand
CACACACACACACACACACACACACACACACACACACACACACACACACACACACACACACACATACATACATACATATATATATATATATATATATATATATATACCTATGTAAATATATGCTGATGTATGTGCGCGCCAGAGACGGAATCCGCGGCTCACTTGTCTTTGTTTTGGCGCCAAATCAGCTGTAAACATGGCTGCGGCGGCGACGGCGATGGAGGTCGACGGCGCCCAAGATTCCGCCTGTCCCTCGGCCTCCAAGTCCTCCCACGTCCCCTGGTATGAGATAGAATTAGAGGGCGGGCGGGCGGGCGTCTGTGGGCGTGGGAAGGGCGGCTGTCAGGGCGGCTTTGGCTTAGAAAAGGGGGGGGAGAAACGGGGTCGGTTCGGCTGGGTTTCCCCGAGGCTTCGTGATGTGTCTTTGTGGATTGTTTATGTGGCTTTTCTGAGTTGGGAGACGCTCTTGGATTCGTTTTGTGGCTGAGGAGGCCGAGGTGTAGCGGGCTCGGGAATTAGGTGGGAGACTACTTCCCGTATACGAATTATTGTCAGAGAGAAAAAGGTAAAATCTAATGGACAGACAGAGAGAGCCATACCTTCTTACTTTCTTAGTTACTTACTTACTTGCATATTTTTCTTACATATTTACTTACCTACGTACTTACGTTCTTTCTTACGTACATTCATACATACATACATAAGAAAGAGAGATAGACAGGCTGGAAAGGAGAGAGCAAAATGACTCCGGAATCCCAGCTGACAAATTCAAATTCAAAATTCTGAGAAATAGAGCCTTTACACTAATCTGCGTCTCAGGTGATTCTTCGGCCTACCTTTGCTCAGCCGACTGTCGCAGTTGGGTGGGGATGGCTTTCTTTCTCTCTGTACTCCAAATATATCCAAAGTATGCTGAGGAAGCCCCCCCATCAGCGGCGCCCTTGGCACTGACGGCAGGGGAGAGCATGGGTGGTGCCAAGGAGACAGCTGGGGGAAACAGGAAAAATTTACGGGAAATTAGCCGATACTTGTCACGTTGGAAGGCACATACATATATAATCCTCCATGTATTCGCAGCAGGATAGAGCATGTGTCATTGATTTGTTAAACTGTGGTTTCCCGGGTGTCACTCGTGCCCTCCCCTGCTGTTGGTGCCGATGTTATGGGTGTGAGGTGGGGTGGTTCCTTGGCTTAATTTCTACATATTTGGGACATAGAGAGGGAGAGGAATCCATTGATACCAATATCGTGACTATTCACGTGTAGATATATTTCCCATGTTTTACTGTCCGAGGAACACCTTCGAAATCAGTTTTACTGTCATGTCTGTCATATCATAGGTGGTTTCGATTAGCCACTGCTCTCAAGGAAGACAATACATTGAAATGACAGCCCAAAGAAACCTAAGAAACCGATTATCAATGTACTTCATCACAAATGGTAAAAATTATTTGACAGTCTTTGGTAAATAAGTTTTAAGAAGAAAAATAGACATTAATGATAACAACCAGTCAGATTTGTTACGTTTGAAGTAGCCAGTCAAAATATCATGTTTCTTGAGGTGTTTGCCACAAAAGCTTAAGCAGGACACGAGAGTAAGATTTAATCTCTTGGGAGCAATAGATCTATAGCAAAATTCCCTTGCTGATTATTTGCCAGAATATAGAGTGGGTGTTCATTGATCTTTGCTGGAGTGCCAGAGGTGTGGAGTCCATGGAAGTTGCATGAAAGCACTGCTGTCATTATGATAGTTGTGATATTACATAACTTCCTTGTTTGCAGTTTTTAGTGTCAGGCGTGGAGAAATAGTGTATGTGGGAGGGTGAATGGGTCAGTTCCATCAATATACTGTTAGCATAATAATGTATAGTAAGGAAAACTACATGATACAGGAATGATTATAAACTCATTGTATATGATATTTCTATTGTACCTTCCAAATAGATAAGAGACCTTTTTTATGTAAAGTTTGGCAAGATGGAGTTAGGAGAGCTTATTTGATTATAAGTCAAGGGGGTGCTCAGAAACAATGATCTGAAGAGACTAAGATTTCACAGGTTTTAGGCATCCCTAATAGCACCTGGGTTGGTACTTGCGACATCATTTCACGCAGATGACACTTATGCATCTAGCTTTGGCCTCATGTTTATCAGCCGTTGTCTAGAGTTTGTTGTGTTGCTGTTGCAAAGAAAAATTCACCACAACACTTGTAGAACTCAAAAGTTGAAATTAGGACTTCTTTGAGAACACATTAAATGTTGAATGTATATTTAAGCAATTACATGGATAATGTTTCTTTCAGGATTGAAAAATATCGGCCAATTACCTTCCCAGAGATTGTTGGAAATGAGGAGACTGTGGCAAGGCTCGAAGTGTTTGCCAAGCAGGGAAATGTACCCAACATCATCATTGCTGTAAGTTTTTCATTGATATGAATACTGGTATTAAACTGGATAAGCCATATATTTTTAAGTAGCATAAGTAGTTTTTACTTAATTTTTGATTTTCAAAGTCCTTATAAGCTAATTTTTTTATTCTTAGATATTTTTTGTTTATTTAATTAATAATGTAAATTATGGAAAACAGTTTGAAAACAGTTAAGAAGATAAGAGTCACATTTCAGGTATGCCTGCCAAATTATTGTTAAAGGTTCAATTTCTGTATGATTGACTGTCAGTGTAAATGTCAGTGAATGGGTTACTGTTGAAATTATAGGCTGTAAGAACTGCATGCATAAAGTTACAGTCTGGAGGGACACAAGTCACAATAAACTGATGCTTGGTCCTACACTAAGAAGCAGGTAATATTGTGAAGAGATGTCATTGTAACAGTGAACAGAATTTGTTGTGACAAACATAGAAAGAGTTTTGAATGAGAATGAATGACTGCACAGTGCTAGAAATGTATTTGATGCATTTTGATGAAGTCTTTATTAGGCATATATTGAAAGCATTATATATCTTTTCTGTTATTGCTCTCTCTCTCTCTTTCTCTTTCTTTCTTTCTTTCTTTCTTTCTTTCTTTCTTTCTTTCTTTCTTTCTTTCTTTCTTTCTTTCTTTCTTTCTTTCTTTCTTTCTTTCCTTCTTTCTTTCTTTCTTTCTTTCTTTCTTTCTTTCTTTCTTTCTTTCTTTCTTTCTTTCTTTCTTTCTTTCTTTCTTTCTTTCTTTCTTTCTTTCTTTCTTTCTTTCTTTCTTTCTTTCAGTTTTATGTGTTTCTATCCAGTAACATCTGATAGATTTATTGCTATTGCCAGGGTCCTCCAGGAGTTGGCAAAACCACCACTATCCTGTGTCTTGCAAGGGCTATTCTTGGCCCTAGCTTCAAGGAGGGGGTAATGGAACTGAACGCTTCCAACGACCGTGGCATTGACGTTGTGCGAAACAAGATCAAAATGTTTGCCCAACAAAAAGTGACTCTACCCAAGGGAAAGCACAAAATTATTATCCTTGATGAGGCTGATAGGTAAGTCATTTGCTTTTTGGTATTGACTACTCTTTCTTACTTTATTATTAATGTTTTTATGTTTGTGTGTTTTTTTGTTCATTTCTCAGAATATGTCAATGACATTGTTCACTTTAGCCTTGAATTATTTGATACAAGTAGTATTCTTTTTGTGTGGTTGGTGGGAGGATTTATTAACTTTGTATAAATCATCTAAAGTAATTGCAGATACTGACCTTTAAAAGAAATAATTCCTTTTGTATTTCGTGAACAATTAATAACAAACTGCCCTTTATTAAAAGTTGTAATTACTTTTTCATTTTTGCACCTCAGCATGACAGATGGCGCACAACAAGCACTCAGAAGAACCATGGAACTTTATTCAAATACCACACGTTTTGCTTTAGCTTGTAATTCATCTGAAAAAATTATTGAACCAATACAGTCAAGATGTGCTATGCTGAGATACTCGAAGCTCAATGATTCGCAGGTGAAGTAACACATGATATTGATTTTGATATAACTGTAGTTAGAAGTGTCCCAGAAGCTAACTTCAATCTGTCTGCTGTATATACTATTTATTTTCCTTTTTTTTCTAACAGGTATTCTACTTTTCAAAGTGAGGTCAAGTGTTTTTAAATGTTGCAAAAAATAATTAGTTGCATAAGAAAAAAAAAAAGTTTTTGTATTCTCTGGCATATGTATGTGAGCTCAAATCCTTCCGACTGTAACTTAAGTAAATGTTTCTCATATACTAAGCCTGTCCACTCAGCCTTAAATTTCAGGGTAGGTTAAGGGAAACCACATTTTCCCTTTTCAAAAGACACTTTTTCATTGTGTTCATTTGTTGCTTTTGTAGTCTATTTAGATTTTTTCTTTTTCTTTCCCCTTCCACAGTACAGTGTAACCATTTTAGAGCGGATGATTTAGAGGTTTTCATGAATCATTAGAATGGAGATTTTTCTGTTGCATGTCTTGAAATGGCTTAAATTTGCCCAAGGCATATCTTTGTGTAAATGTATATATCTGTTACTGGTGGACACTGTTGCAACTCACTCACTTGTTGATCTCTACACGACTTGAGTGGAATTAATTTGTCAATAGTATTAGATCTTGATTTTTGCTGATCAACCTGACTGTTTACTAAAGGGTTGTGTGCAAAAAAGAGTCATTCTGGTGTGCAATCTATTTGTGAGGCTGTGTAAAAATTATGTTGGGGTGAATTGTTTTACCTTGGGTCACTGATGCCTAAAGTAGGCCTACACATTATGGGGAAATGTGTATCTACTGACAAGTGGCTCCAGGTCTTAAAAAGTGAATGGTATGAGTCTAGAAAAGTATTAACATGGTTTTAGAAAGAACCAGTATGAGTAAAAAGGTCTTTAAAAGATCTTAAATTCATCAGTTTATACTTGCAAGAACCCTGTACCTGTATGACTGTTTTGTGCTTTATAAATGTTATTAATTTGTACATGTATCACAACTGTGAGATTACTTAGGACCTTGGCCAATATGTAGCCTAGCTCAGTTGGCTTTGTTAAGTCACTTGTGATTGGCCACTGTACCCATTAATTTAGTTGTTTGTCATATTGTACAGCTATTTTCTTTTCACAAATGTAAGGACTGTTTAATTTTGTCCATAGGGAGAAGGATTATCTTAAATTTGGTATTATTCAAATTTCTCTTTGTTGAAGATTACTCTGCTCTGGAAATGATAAGAAAAGCTTTGAGGCCACTTTTGATGAATTATCAAATGTTAATTGAGCCATCTCCTATGTTTTTATTGCTGTATTTTATATAAAAAACAACAAATAGCATCACCCACCTTTTCAATTGATGCAATGACAATAAATGCAGGCATGCCACATCACATTTAAATATACAAAATGTGTAATATTACTGAAGTGATATCACTAAGATTTATTGCCATATTTACCATGCCTTATTATTACAATAGATTATCAAAATAGGGTCAATAACGATGTACATGTTAATTCTATTACCAGCATTAACTTTGAGATATGGCTATCAGAGACAAAATTGCAAAGAAAAGTCTTAGACCTTTTGTGAATACCGCCCCTGGATTATCTGCCTACTGCCTGTATTTCTCCTGATTTGTATAGTATATAGAGTGCTTTTAATAGAATCTGTTTCATGTTTCCTCTGATTTGTTTCTGTTGACCCCACCGCTCAGAATCCTAAAAATGAATCTTGATAAATGTGTATGGGTGCTTGTGATTAATGCCATCAGCTTTCTTAGGCCTATCCATTGTGTGTTCTTTATGTTTTCAATCCACTTTGACAGGTTCTTGCCAAAATAATTGAAGTTTGCCGGAAAGAAGATCTGAGTCACACCGAAGATGGTCTGGAAGCCATTGTTTTCACAGCACAAGGAGACATGAGACAAGCCCTTAATAATTTGCAGTCTACAGCCCAAGGGTTCAGCCATGTGTCTGCTGAAAATGTGTTTAAGGTAAAAAACAACTATGTGATTTCTGTTCTATGTATTATGATAATTTCCTCCACCCCATCCCCCTCCTGGCCAAAATTCTTATTTTAATGAACATTTTGTCAGCTTTACTGATTTACCGACTTAATATTTATTTTTTGGACTTGAATATACACAAGTAAATGCTTATCTGTCTATCTATTTGATAGATATACATATATCTATTTATCTATCCGGTAGATATGCAGTATATGGAAAGCTGAATTAGATGTTGTATATGAATAAGTTATTGGATCTGTCTCTAATGTGTAATGTATTTAAGACATTTTCCTACAAGTGGAACAGTAAGGTTCCTGATCCCTTTCATTGAACATTCACTCGTCGACTTCAGTGACGATTGAACAATTGCAATAACATACAGATCGCATAGTTTATAGAACTAGAGTACAAAAACAAGGACCATAAATCAGTATCATTTGGAAAAAGAAGAAATATTTGTTTCAGAAATTCAGAACTTAAGAATATTTGTTCCAACATACTGCTTAAATAGCTATAACAGGTCCTGTTGCCTTTTCCCTATGGCTTTTATCTTTTTCTGATTAAAATACTGATTACCAAGTTGGTCAATATTATTTTTATAAAGATGTTATTGCACTCCTTGGAGATTGAATCTTGAAATAATGATTATGCCTGAAGTGGTTACCCAAGCATGAAAGGTTTGATGGCAGGGTTCACAGTAGGGCTGCATTGCTATATTGAATTTGTGTTAGTTGTTGATCGGGGACAGGAATGATCAAGTGATAGGGCATAATGGGAGGAGTGGTTTGTCAATTGAGGGGATGGAATGTGGAAGACTTATGAAAGGTGAGTTCCATTCATGCAAAAGGTGAATTATGAATGAATGTATATTGATTCTCATTAAGTAGCTCTTTATTGGTGGTACCTGTGCTAAATACTATGAATGGCAAAACAGTATGAAAGTACTTTTTACACTTGATATACTTTTGTAAAGTGGGTGGAACCTGGTTTATTATATTTAGAAAATTGTTGTGATATAAAAAAGGTATAGGTATTAGCTTGCACTTTTATGTTAATACGAAGCATAAGAGAAGCTTTTTCAGTTTTGTATTAATTAAATTTATTTCTTAATTTCCAGGTGTGTGATGAGCCTCACCCCCTGTTGATCAAGGACATGATTCAACATTGTGTCAAAACTAATTTTGATGATGCATATAAGGTATGTGAAAAAAAGTGATGATAATTGACAATTTTGAAATTACATGATATTTTGTTATTTTGGTTCTTGTGTATGGCTATGTAAAAGGGACATTAGGTAATCAAAATTTGTTTTACTGTTTTGAATTTAGAATCAGACTAAGGCACTTGTACTAAAGTTCATTCATTATGTCCTAGGATTGTCTTGAAGAAAGGAATGGGTATATAATAACTATTATATATAGATAAAAACATTTTTAGGGTAAATGCTAGCCAAATAGTAGTCATGAAACTAAACTTTTGACAGCTCTTATTTAAATATTTGTAGGTTTACAATTTTGTAGACACTGAGATGAAGAAGAATACGTATTTATGAAGTACTATGCTTCTTATAAGATTCTTGTCACGTCTAAAATTTGTGTTACACTTTATTTTCAATTTTATGATATAATCTAGACACACCACCATAGACATGTATCTCCACTAATGTGTATATTTTTTCATTAGGGCATAACAAGTTGTTTTGTTGTTTTTGATAAAGAATCTCTTAATTTAACTTCATGCTGTTATATCTCCACCAATCTTGACAAGGTGAAAGTGGTTGAATCATTGCTGAATAATTTGATATAGCCACTGAGTACAATTTATAATTTTTTGATTGATTGTAATCATTAACAATATACATTTCTTGAACAGGTTCTGAATCACCTGTGGAAAATGGGGTATGCTGCTGAGGATATTATTAGTAATATATTTCGTGTTTCTAAAAATACCAACATGTCTGAGTACCTGAAACTAGAATTTATAAAGGTAAGAGTAATTGTATGATTCAACAACAGTGTAATAGTTGCTTTATATCATCTTCAAAGGAAAAAAATAAATGCTGATATACATATGTACTAATAGTTTACTTTGAACATTAAGAAGTAATTTGAGGGACTTCTCTGTTGCAGGAAATTGGTTACACCCATTTACGTATCGTTCAGGGGAACTCCTCTCTCCTCCAGTTGTCAGGACTTCTGGCCAGATTGTGTTCAAAGTCCCTCCAGCCCGTTGCAGCATAGGACCAGACGTGTGGAAATGCTTTTTATGCCGAGTACCATAACATTCAAGGAATATTTGAATTTTTTCATAACTTTATTTAGATACATTATGTGCACTATTTGTATGCCTTTTGATATAGGACTGTGTTTGTGTGGATTCATTTTATCATAATTGTAAGTAATGAAGTATAATTTAAAAAATAATTTGAGGAGAACAGGACTTATTATGAAGTGTTCTGTGCCACTGAAAAATGCAGGTAGCAAATATAAACATTGAAAATAAGTATGAATGACTTTCAAATTATCAGTTGAATTGTATTAGTGATAAACATTTTTATTTTTATTTGAGGAGAATAATTTGATAATCTACCATCTGAATATTTTTTTATGAAAAACAAGATATAATTTTAGCAAGTAAAAAATATGTATACCACTGCATGATTTCACACATTTGATATTAAATATACTGATGTTAATTTCGTGGCCTTTTATATGGACCTTTGCACTGCTCTTAAAGAGAGATGGATGGTGATTTAAGGGGAGCCTTCCTAAAAATAGGGTAGCGAGGTAATGGAGAGGGGGAAATGGGGGGGGGGAAGGTGTTAGGGAGGAGAGAAAAATAAATAAGAAGAAAAAAACTTCTCACCGATTTTCTTGAAATTTGGATATGTGTAATTTAGCATTCTGCACCTTTTGGTACTAGATTTATATAAATGTCTACCATCTCTTCACTTGTTACTACTATTCATGCTTATTGTCCTCCCCCCAGCCGAAAAACACTACACCACCCCACCTTCCTCCCGCCCTCGTCCTTCTACTGCCTCTACTTCTGCAAACCTTTTGAGTACTCTGGTCCAGCCAAAGATTCTTTGTGATCCCCCCCGCAGCCCCCTACTCTAAGAATACCTTCTCTT
This sequence comes from Penaeus vannamei, assembly GCF_042767895.1. Taxonomy (NCBI): domain Eukaryota; kingdom Metazoa; phylum Arthropoda; class Malacostraca; order Decapoda; family Penaeidae; genus Penaeus; species Penaeus vannamei. The sequence continues at coordinate 664,714 of NC_091569.1, read as the reverse complement.
TCAGCAGTGCCTCCAAAATCAAGTAGGCAAAGTTACCTTTCGCAGTCGCTCTGATCGTTCACGCCTAGTTACAGTTATATAAGAATCTGAAGCTCGTGCACTATCTACCCTAACTGGCAAACCGATTCCTGCCAAACCTCACCCAACTCTTAGTACCTGTACTGGAACTGTTTCTATTCCCCCAAATGCTTGTCCCATGTATAACAAGGACTGGTCAGACTGAAAATGACCAGCATTCCTGCCTTGGTGAATATGATGCAGTGGCAGTACAGTGTTACATTCTTCCTCCTAGAGGCCAACGTAAATCCCACGTCAGTATTGCCAAGATTAGCTTTAATAAACAAGATCTCCCCCATGAGGTTTATATTGGTGGATTATCATGTCCAACAATATCGACCCCTTCCTTGTCAATGTCAAAAATGTTGGTATTTTGGCCACCCAGCCAAACATTGTCACTCCATAGCCCGCTGCCCTCTGTGTGCCCAACCTGGTCATGACCGTTCAAATTGCTCTGCTCTGTCACGTACATGTGCCAATTGTGGAGACTCCCATAATGTTTTATAGGAGCTGCCTGCCTATAAGTTTGTATGTGAGGTAGCAGTCCTCGGATTCAAACTAGGCATCACTTTACGTGAGGCCAGACAGGAAGCACGACGACGAGGTTTTTCACTCTACCTGTTCCAAAACAGTCCTTCACTCTGCGTCCCCTCCTCCATCTCTACTAGATGTTTCTGCAACTCCCCCAGTATCTTCCCGCTACCCTAAACCATCCTACCTCTACTCTATCTATCCCCAAGTCAAATCCCTTTTCCATTCTAAATCCAGATACTCAAATCTACCATTTCACCGATACTTACCCTTCCTGCCCCTCACTTTACCCATCGCACAGACAACCTAAACGTTCTACCCCATCTTCGCCTTCCACACTCTCTCCTACACCCTCATTTTCCTCTGCTTCTCGAACATCTATCCTTTCTTCACCTCTCCACTAGAGATCTTATGTTTTTCAGACCCTATCCAAATCCCCTCCAGAAACTCTTGAAGACATCCAAAAATTCCTAGACATGACCCAAGAAAATGTTCCGCTCCCTCATCCCCCCCTCCAACCCCTGTATTTGCACAAAATTATGAAAAAAAACGTCGTCGTCAGATTCTGTGCGTTTTTAATAGCTTTCAAATGATACCAACAAAATTTAAGTAGGATAAGAACTTCGCGGGTAGCGTTGGGGATCCGATTTTTTCATTTGTTTTTTTACGAAGGGAAATTGGAGATGATCTTGTTAATTGTGTTAATTTGCTTTAATCAGCCTCAATCGGTTAGAGTAACAAGCGATTCGTAGTTACCGCGTAATCTAGAATCGTTATTTTATTCATTGGAAATAACCGTTTAGAAAGCGTTGGTATCTTGGAATATAAACTCATCACCGTCTGTTTCCCACGGACATTTCTTTTCTTAATGTAATAATACAAACTAATTATAGGCATACGAGTTTATAAAGGTATTTAACATGTTTTGTGGGATTTTTTGCTTTACATACTTCAGTCGTTTATATTCAGTGTAAAGTAGTACATCATTACTAATATGCGTTTTCTCAATTACTTGGGCTCTAATTAACACAAAAAAACATTAAATCTTTTCTATGCGCAATGTCTAACCGGGTGGCGACAGCATGAAAAATCTCGCCCGGCTCGCCTCGCAGCCGCAGGACCATGTGAGGAAGTCATGACGAACAGATTGCAACAGGAACAACGAAGGGAAGGGCAAGGAAACACGAATATGCCGAAGAACCATGTGGGCGACTGAAGGATCCTAAAACAAATGACTCGTGTTCGTTTATTATTCGAGATAGAGACTCACCACTGCCCGTGCATTATTGTCGAACCCTAAAGTTATATATGTGATGTTTACGTCAAAGTCGAATCGTATATACCTCATTTATAATGAAAAACACATGAGAAATTGTTTGATTTTTAGATATTCATTTTTTTTCAATCCTAAAACCCACACATTGCTGGGATTTTGTTATAAGACACTTTCATCCTCCCGTGTCTTATTTCAGTAGGGAATGTCAAAATACAATGTTTTATTTTCGCTCCAGTAGGGAATGAATACTTCAGTCTAAAAATTGTCTACGACGGAAGTGACTGACCAGGATTCACGAACCCCGTCAGAGCAGAATTTTTCTTCGTGGAGGTTTATATTCGCGTGGGAAATTCTGCATTCCTGAACGAGTTTGAAAATGGGTTTAACTCATTTTCGACAAACCCATCTCCCCCAGACCCCACTACCCCCACTATTTTAGGGACGGTTCCCTTAAGAAAGCACATATGATATCGGTGTATTTTGTAGACGTTGAATTATAGTTTATCATAGATTATGAGACAAAACACTGAACCTTAAGTTTCAAACCAAGAGAGGTCTGAGTGCTCTAACGAAAGCAAGTTGCAAAGTAAAGTAAATTTATGCATGAATTTTTACCGTTTTTACAATTGTGACACTGGTCTTGTTTTATACGAGACTTCAGTCCATGTGTCCTGCTTTGTAATTTGTGATATCAGTATGGACACATTCTTGCTGGGCTACAGGAGGAACTGAGTAGCAAATAGCAAAACCGAAGTAGCTTTATTAGGAAAATACTAAACCCGTATGTGCAAACTCATGGCTGGCACATACACAGACACACATGTGTACAGACATATGCACGCACGCACAGGCACATGCACACACACACACACACACACACACACACACACACACACACACACACACACACACACACACACACAGATGTGAAATTCTAACATTTTCCTAAATTACTTAGAATTACCGTCAACGCATGGCACATATCAACTCCACAAATACACATTTATAAGATTATTTATTGATGCAGTTGTAACCAAGCAATTTTTCACCCGCCCCCCTCTCTCTCTCTTTTCGTCACTCTGTCTCTTTCTCTCTCCTCCATCTCCCCCTTTCTCTCATTATCTCTTTCCTCCCCTTCTCTTTTCTGCAACAACGAACACGTGTCTTCCGCGGCCATGCGAGGAGGCAGGAGTGGCAAGGCGAACTCTCCAACGGCCTCTACTGTTAATATTGACCTCCGCCAGTCGTGTCTGGCCACTCGGCCACGTGGACGCGAGGCGAGGGCAGGCTTGATGGTCTGTCCACACTGGCGGGCACGATCGGCGGGCACAAGGGCCGGTAGAGATGACGTCACAGGCCGGTAAACACTCGTCGTTTTCTCGCCTGTGACGTCACACTCACGCACATGTACTTGCACGCATACTTATGTACACACAACACACATTACAAAAGAACAGTGAAAGGAAGAACAAGTAAACACGTTTTCTTGTTCTTCCCTTCGTCGTTCTATTTGCAATTTGTTCGATATAACCCTCCCCCTCATACACACACCGTACCTGCGCATGTGGCAATC
>NC_091569.1:643777-656277 GCF_042767895.1 Penaeus vannamei | reverse complement strand
ATGTGTATGCTTATTGCTTTGTTTGCATTCCATTTATGTATCCACTCGCCTGTCTTAAGATGGATCAAATATATATTGATACACACGCACACACGCACACACGCACACACACACACACAATTATATATATATATATATATATATATATATATATATATATATATATATATATATATATATATATTTATATTTATATATATATTACATAAAAAACATGATGTTCTGCGAACGAGGAACCAGGCAACGGAAAACACGTAAATATTTTCATTACTTTATTACAGATTTACAAATAAATATTACATTGAACTAATAAATATCATTAAATATTTACAATAAATAATGAAAAATACCCAAAGTGAGCCGACCTTCATGAAAGCATTCGGGTCCGACTCGCCTCCACATCCAAGTGAAGTTTGGTTCTTTGACTTCAAAACGTGAGGAAAACAGACAGAAAAATTACTAAAAATCACACACACGCGCTACTAACTAATACTCAGTACAAATGCCAAATAGTACAGTGCAATCCATGCATACAGAATTACACTCGGTATTTCAGGTTTAACATCCAATTAAATATATTTGGTGCTCTCGAGAAAAAAAAAATACAAGTACGTAAAATGGTTGAAAATATGGCTCTACCAAAATCTAGTCATGTGAGGGGAAAATAATGTAAATCACTCGTCACTCATTTTCCTGGAAATTCGTCAAAAAAAAAAGAAAAAAAATCTTGATCCGAGGAAAATCAGTGTGTGCTATAATGCAAAAAAAAGTTTCTTAAATAGGTCATAAGTTACGTGGAATAAGACCAGCTAATTCCATAAGTTAATAACATTGCTAACTTAAATTGTTAAGCATCAAAAGAAAAGAGACACAAATGAAAACAAAAAATATATATAAAAAAATATAAAACAGTAACAATGTACGAAGATCGAAAGGAGTTTGAGCCAGAGCAGAGCGGCGGGCGGGCAGTGTGTCTCGAGTTGAAAGGACTCCAGGTTTCCAGCAGGCTGAGGCTACCACTGTACGTGACAGGCGCTCTAGTTATTGATTGGTAACTGTAGTAAAGCTGTGGCTGCTGGGCGTGCAGGGATGCGACAGCGCTTGGAGGCTGCCGTGCGTCGGGGAGACGGACCCTTCGCGGAGACGCACTGCTCTGGCGGAAGGAATCTTTCAGAGGTCTTGAGGGAGTATTCCGGAAAGGGAGGCCAGGAAGGGGAGTGTAGGAGAGGCCGTCACCACCCTAGTGGAGACCCTCGCCGCAGCCGGCCGTGTGGCGCGACGGCGAAGGTCGAGGCGTCAGCGCCGTGGCTGACAGTGAAGTAACAATGACGAGGAACGCGTGGGCACCAGCGAAACAACTGACTCCTGGCGTCAGGGCGGCGTTATGGCACAGTGCAGAGTTTCAGGCGACCGGCGGCTTAGTTGCCACCTGCCACCTTCACGAACTCGGGGTTGTCAAAGCCCTGCACGAAGGTGGTGACACCGCCCTTGGCGTTGAAAGTCCGCACGCGCGTGTACAGGAAGCAGGCGACCAGGCAGGCGATGGTGAGGACCAGCAGCAGCATGACCAGGCCCGCGGCGAAGCCCGTGGCCGACATGCAGATGTTGGAGGCGTCGTCGACCGGCTCCGACACGACCACGGTCTCGTTGGCTGAGTTCAGGTTGAAGGCGACGTCCCCGGGGGCGACCACCTGGATCACGCGCGCCGTCGACACGTCCGTCATCTCCTGCGCGGCGCGGCGGTACACGTGCAGGACGGCCGACCGCCTCACACGCTCCTCGCCCTCCTCGTTCTCGAAGTCCTCCTCCTCCTCGTCCAAGTTGATGGACCGAGGGCGCCCGGCGCTGTCCATGGGCGTGCCCTGGCGGTTAACGTTGGGGTACTTCCGGGCGGGGAAGTTGAGGCGCTCCTCCTGGATGGGGATGCTGACGGGCACCGGGATCTCGCCGGATTCCGAGTCGAGCAGGATGCCTTCGTCGTCGCCGGACTTGCGCTGGGCGCTCTGCGGGGGAGCGACGTTGCCCGAAAGGTCGACGTTGGGGCGGCGTGGATCGGGCAGCCCCACGGGGATCTGCTCGCTGCCTGCCGCCTGGTAGCCGAGGGCCGGAGGGGGGACTCCGCCGTCGCACTGCGGCTCGGGGCAGCTGTAGCGGCAGACCTGGATGACGCACTGGAAGTGCACGTTCATGCTGTCGGGGAACTTGAAGGCCTGGAAGTAGGCGTAGGACACGACGGAGGCGGAGGAGCCGAAGTTCTTGACCTTCTGGAAGCGGCCCATGATCTTGGGTCGCGTGACGCATCCGCGCTCGTCGACCAGCTGGATGGGCGCCCGCTTGCCGTCGTGCGCCACGCAGTTGCGCACCATCATGTCGAACTTGTTCTCGTCGTCCTTGATGGCCAGCACCATGGTCATCGTCTGGCCGATCTTGACGATGCCGGAGACCTCAGAGGCCCAGGGGCCCTTGCCGACCTGGATCTGCATCCAGCACTGGAGGTTGTCGCCCAGGAAGTTGGCCGTCACGGCGTTCAGCATGTCCACCTGGAAACGGAGAAGTGTCAGTGATGGCGACCTACTCTCACTATCCGCAAATAAAGGCAACGGAAGGCAAACCAAAGCAACGGAGATCTTTATCGAGCACTAACCTGGAAGGGCCTGAAGGTGACGGACTTCTCATAGTAGTCGTACCAGGTGCAGCGGAGCTTCCTGGCAGCGTCCCAGACCTGTGAAAAGCATCATCATCAAATGCACCGTTCGATATCCAGAACCTTTTCATTCAACCAAGAATACTCTGATGTTAATTCATAGAGAATTGTCTCTGAAGAACCTACCTCCTGAACAAGAGGGTCGTACTGAATGATAATCGTGTTCTCGATGAAGGTTCCCGAAGGAGTTGGCTGGCCGTAGTTGGCAGTGCTGGACGAGGAGGTCATTCCACAGCTGTTCAGGTTGATGCTGAACTGCGTCTGCAGGTTTCCTGTTCCGGGCTGCACGTACACGCAGTTGGGGTCGCTGCAAGGAATACCGAAGGGTCAGAGACAGAGCCTTTAAGCCTGAGAGAGTTTTAAGTAATACTAAAAGGGTCAGTGACAATGCCCTTCCATTTAAAGGGTCGTTATAAGAGTCTGCGACAAATTACTCGATTGTAGGAATCGCTATAATCATTGCCAAAAGGTTGAAGAGAAAGCTCTCGATTTAGGGGGTCACGGTAACCATCACCGAAGTGCCAGAAATAAAGAATGCACAATGCCCTTCGCCTCGACGTACCTGTAGTAGCCTTTGCTGAAGATCATGCCGTAGAAGGGGCGGTCGAACTCCACCGAGACTCGCATGAATGACTTCTCGCACTGAACCTGAGGGTCAAAAGAATAAACCTTCAGTTTATCTAATAGACTAGCATTGGATATACGAAGACTCCTTTCATACACCAATAATTATGTCACTATTTTAGACCAAGCAGATGACAAACAGTTTCAAAGAATTCCTTGTTATTCAGCGAAATCGCACCTGTAGGTTTTTGATGGTCGGCATGTCAGGCTGGGTGAGGGGCCAGGGGTCATTTGGTACCCCGGGGACCCCACCGATCTGAGGTCCGCCCAACTGAGGGCCCGCCAGCGGGGGCCCGTAGCTGTCTCCTCCCCGGTGCTCGACTGGGAGGGCCGAGGAGTCCAGCGCATTCTGGTCGTATGACTGAGACTGAAAAGGAAAAAAATAAAACATTACTCTCACATGAAAAAAATAGACGGTGAGAATGATCGCCTCAAGCATCCCTATCCTGCTCATCAAAGGCTATTAACGTAACATTCAACATCAGAAGAGAAAGAGAGAAGAGCGACGGCCAGCGTGCGTGCACATGATCGCGCGGAGAGGCGGGCGCGGAGCGAAGGAGCAGGCGGGAGGAAGGCCAGTGGGTCAGCCGAGCGCGGGCGGGGAGGCGGCCTCCGCGCCCTCCCTCTGGCGAACGCTGGATCAAAGAGGAAATTCGGAAGCGAGAGGAAAGGAGGCAAGGAGGAGAGATAAGGGGCTGAGAATGAGGGAGGGAGGGAGCGGGAAGAGGAGAGAGAGAGAGAGAGAGAGAGAGAGAGAGAGAGAGAGAGAGAGAGAGAGAGAGAGAGAGAGAGAGAGAGAGAGAGAGAGAGAGAGAGAGTGTGTGTGTGTGTTACTCAACTTTATTACTCAACATATTTGTAAGCGCGCACATCAGCCTTTGATAATTTCGTCTCGACAAGAAACGCCTTAAAGAAAATGTGCAATGTAAAGTTTTAATATATCATTACATTCAGCTAAAGATGACCCTCCCCTCTCCCCCCTCCCCCCGCCCGGCTTCGAACGTACGCGAGGAAGTGCGGGACAAAATTATACCAATAAAATCAAAAATAAAATGAAAATAAAAGAATGAATGAATAAAACAGAGACACACCAGCGACGGCCTCTTTCGCCCGCAGCAACGGCGGTATGACGATGCAAGGTCACGGAGAGGAAGTTCAGAGCGAGCAGACACATGCCAATCAAGCGGACATTGATGACACTAATGACACACCAAATGCCAGGGAGGGACGAGGGACCCTGGGGGAGGGGAAGGAGGGAGGTGTGGGGCGCGAAGGTAGGGGCCCAGGGGTAGGGTATGGGAGGGAGAAGGGCGAGAAGGTAGGGGCCCAGGGGTAGGGTGTGGGAGGGAGAAGGGCGAGAAGGTAGGGGCCCAGGGGTAGGGTGTGGGAGGGAGAAGGTACGAGAAGGTAGGGGCCCAGGGGTAGGGTGTGGGAGGGAGAAGGCACGAGAAGGTAGGGGCCAGGGGTAGGGAGTAGGGGCAAGGGGCAGGAGGGGGAGGGGTAGTAAGGCTTCCGGGTGAGCTGGCAACGAGAAAGGGCGAAAGCAGCTCGTGTCTCGTGTTCCTGTTTTTCCGTCTGCTTGGTGTAGCTTTGGTAGACGCACAAGATCGTGGTTTTTTTCAATTGCAGAAGCAGGAAACCGCGTGAGATAAAGAAAAGCAATGATTATATAACAAGGGATAAATCAGTAATGATGCAGAAACACTGAGTTGCAACACCGGGGCAAGCTGCAATATATACGAGTACTTAACAATAATATTCATAAAAAAAAGCTTAGTCCAACAGATGCATTTTCAATTTGCGAATCGGTATTTATTAGGAAAATAGGAAATATCTTCGTCGACTGCCCTCCCCCCCTAAAAAAAAAAGGAAAAACATAAGCCTGGAGAGCGAGCGCGCGAGAAAAAGGAATTCGAATTTCCGCGGGCTAACCGTCACAGGTTCCGATTCCATAAATCCATAAGCGATGACGAAATCCTCTTTCCCGACGCCGCTTAAAAGGGTTTTGAGGTGGCGAAGGCGTGAGTCATTTGATTCTTAGTTTTTGATTCCTCTTCAGGGGTTTATGAGAGCGGAATTTATTGAAGTTATCCGCACCGGACGGAGACGGAGGGAATGAGTGCGGGAAGGGGTTGGAGGGGGAGGGAGGGAGGGAGGGAGGGAAAGAGTGCAGGAAGGGGAGGGAGGGAGGGAGGGAGGGAGGGAGGGAGGGAGGGAGGGAGGGAGGGAGGGAGAGAGAGAGAGAGAGAGAGAGAGAGAGAGAGAGAGAGAGAGAGAGAGAGAGAGAGAGAGAGAGAGAGAGAGAAACCAGAGGGAAAGAGAAGAAAAGAGAGAAAAAGAGAGAGGGGAATGTGGAGGAGGGGGGTAGGAGGGAGTGCGGGAGCGTGGCACAGTGACCCGGCCGCCTCACTAGGTCAGGCAGCGGCGCCACACGTGCTTGGTTCCCCTCTGCTTGGAAACCTTCCCCCACCCCTGCTTGGACCCCCCCCCCCCCGCCTCGTCCCCACAGACCGCCGCCGCACCTGATCGAGGACTCCCGCGCGGTTCGGACGCCGGGCCCGCGTGCCGAACCGCGCGGGCCTCGCCTCTCCCGAACCCGGTGCGCCAAAGAGTCCTCGCGGTACAGAATGGGCGCGTTGGGGAGAAGAGGGCGTGGGTAATGTGACTCTGGGCGACGCGAAGGAGAGGACGAGGAAACGGAGAGGCAGAACGAAGCAGGTTCCGCCGCCGAGATCGCGTTGCAGGGCGTCGAACCGAGCGCCCAGACTGCTATGTGGATGTTGGACTTGTTTGTCGGCAATGTGTGGCTCTCTTGCTCTCTCACACACACGCACGCACACGCACACACACACACACACGCACACACACACACACTAACACACACACACACGCACACATACACATTTTCAAAATGAAGCGATGAAGCACCTCAACGAGCCCTGGTATATTCTTCTTACTGGGAGCGTAAACAAACACGCGAACGAGACGAACGGTAATTAGGGCCATGAAAACAGCTTTTTTTCTGGGCCAACGACGCTCTCTTCCCACGTCGGTACTTAAGGCCTAGAGAGCGCGGGGCCAAGGCAATCCGACCTAGAATACGGCACGTGCATATAGGCCTAGGGAGATAGAATGTGGCACGTGCATGTAGGCCTAGGGAGAGTAAATTACAGTACATGTATACAGGCCGAGAGACCTAAATACTGCACAGGCAAATAGACATAGAGACCGCGGGCCTATGGCGATTCGACATAGAATATGGCACATACATTTCGGCTTAGAGAGCGCGGGGCCACAACACATTGAATAAGGAACGTCACAATTCTCGCATTTAAAAGTAATCACAAACGGGTAACAGAGACAAATGATCCGACAATAAAGCAAAAAACGAAGATAAGAATATTGGGGGGGAAAAGAAAGATAAGGAAAAGGAAAAACAAAATATTTATAGACCTCTCCGGCTCAGGCATCCGCTGTATCGAGGCTTCGCTTTGTGTGTCACAAGGCTGCGGCGCCGGTGAATTCTGCGGCTTCACACACACGTACAAGTACAATCATGCATACATACATACACACACACACACACAAACAAAGAGAGAGGGAGAGAGATTGAGATTGAGATTGAGAGAGAGAGAGAGAGAGAGAGAGAGAGAGAGAGAGAGAGAGAGAGAGAGAGAGAGAGAGAGAGAGAGAGAGAGAGAGAGAAAGGGAGAGGGACTGAAAGTGCGAAACAGAAAGAAAGAAAAAAAGAATTTACACAAAGAAGAAAAGAGAGAAAGACAGCACAGACAGACTGAATTGAGAGAGAGAGAGAGAGAGAGAGAGAGAGAGAGAGAGAGAGAGAGAGAGAGAGAGAGAGAGAGAGAGAGAGAGAGAGAGAGAGAGAGAGAAAGAGAGAGAGAACAACAAAAAAATGTAACAGATCCGAGATTCCAAGATGGCGCCACTCTCTCTTCCGGTCCTTCCACTCTAGTTTTCCGGCGTCTGGCCATTCATGCTGCCACTTATGCTGCTTGCTGTCCTACTCCACTTGCTCCCTTTCGCGGAGACTCGACTCAAAAACTGGCTTCGGAAACTTTCATTCAGTTGCGGATCAAATAAAAGTTTGCTTCGTCGTTACGAGCCATCGGTGGCGTTGCAGGGAAATGTACAAGACAAATAAAGGACTGAATAATTGTTTCTTTTTAATTCTCTCTCTCTCTCTCTCTCTCTCTCTCTCTCTCTCTCTCTCTCTCTCTCTCTATATATATATATATATATATATATATATATATATATATATATATATATATATATATGTATATATATTAGGGCCGTGAAAACACACACACACACACACACACACACATATATATATATATATATATATATATATATATATATATATATATATATATATATATATATATATATCATGCATAAATATATACATATACATATATATTTATATATATCAATCCAGTACCTAACCTACACCCCGCGCTGACTGTTTGGCACGTGGTCCGTGACACGCGGGGCGCGCCGTGCCTGGCACCTGCGACGGCGGCGCCCTTATCCTGGCACCTGTGATCGCCAAGGTGTAACTTTGTAACGGAAGAAGAGAATGATTTAGCAAAGTTCATCTCGATGGTAAACAGTTTTATTTGATGAATCGAGCCTTTTTTTCTCTCTCTCATTTTTGCCTCCTTCCCTTGGGCCATAATCACTTGTTTACAGAGGTGAGGTTCTATCACTTTACGATTCCATACGGTATCCCGGGCGAGAGAGCGCCATCTGTTGCCGCGCCGAGCGACCGGCCTCCTCCTCCGGCTCCTCGTTGCTTCTCTTCGTTATTCTTCCCTTTCACTTGCTTTCGGAATTTAAGCTTAAGGGGGAAATAAAGTCCCTCAAACAGCTATTCCGGCCGCGCGCATAAGTCACCTCGAGGAAGGCCACAGACAGCAAAAACGCGTGGTGTCTGGCAGCGCGGGCGTCGACGGGGGCGCCATAACTGTTCCCGGCAACTGGTGCGGTCACTCGGGGCCGGGCCCTCGGCACGGCGGCCCACGACGCACCGCGTAAGGGTTGGGCCCAGGGCTGACGGGGCGGACAGGACCAAAGGGCTGGAGGGTTGGGTCTAGGGCTGACGGGGCGGACAGGACCAAAGGGCTGGAGGGTTGGGTCTAGGGCTGACGGGGTGGACAGGACCGAAGGGCTGGAGGGTTGGGTCTAAGGCTGACGGGGTGGACAGGACCGAAGGGCTGGAGGGTTGGGCCTAGGGCTGATGGGGTGGACAGGACCGAAGGGCTGGAGGGTTGGGCCTAGGGCTGAACGGGTAGGCTTGGACTTGGGGCTGACGGTTGGGTCTTACGGCTGAAAGGGAGGCGACTGAAGGCTTGGACCAAGGGACTAACAACCCAAACGATGAGGCACTGCTATGTTGCTACTATATTAAGAACTTGTTAACGTGTAGAGCAGAGAATGTCGCCATAAGGAAGAACTTCATTAATGACAATTGCCGTTTGAACGAGATTTCAAACCGCAGAGCGATATCTGAACATATAATCTAATTCGGATTGAATCGAGCATCTGATCCGGTATTTTTAAATATAAAAGCTACCCTTTGATAGGTAAGGAAGGAACTACGATCCGATCGGAGAGTAATAACACAATTTCGAAGTCAAACTACTGCTGGTGTGTCAGAAACATCGGATATAAACCCATCACACTCTTTTACACAAAGCACAGACACATAACCACAACACTCTCTCTCTATTTATCACACACACACACATACTCACATATACACTCATACTCACACACACACACACTCACTCTAACATACACACACACACACACACACACACACTCATACACACACACTCACACACACATTCACACTCACACACATACACACACACAAACTCACACACACACGCACACACACTCACACATACACTCACACACTCACACTCACACACACACTCACACACACACACACTAACACACACACACACACACTTTAACACACACACACACATTCATGCATACACACGAACCCACACACACTTTAACACACACACACACACATTCATACACACACACACACTCATACACACACACACACACATTCATACACACACACACACACACACACACACACTCACACACACACCAGCGGAAGGTCGAATGGACAGTTAGCCGCGCAACAGATGGCTCCTCTTGCCCTTATCAAACCTAAATGTCTCCCGATTTTTTTTTTTTTTGTCTTTCCTTCGTAAACGTTACGAGCAAGCACATAACCGCTCCGTCAGCCACTTACATCGGTGGGGGGGGGGGGGGGACGAGAAGAGGCCTAACTTAAGTGGAATTCTCTCGTAGGGCAAGACTCGGCGCGTAATGTAGGTGGGAGAGTCAGTCAGTAAGCAAAGTGACCGCAGACTTTACGAGCCATTGACTGGGTCAGTTAGCTGTTGTGCAGATTCATGGCAGTGTGTCTTGGAAGCCGTTCTCGCCGCATAATTAATACAGTGGCGGAATTTAATACTTCGTTCTCAGCGTAAAACGAATCTATTGGCAGAATTCTTGACATGACTCTCCCACCGCAGAATGAAGGCTCTGACAGAAATTCTCAGCACATGAATACGGCCAAAGTTTATTACTTCTCTCTCGATACAAATTTAATAAAGACGGATTCTAATACCCTTTCTCAGCAGAAAATGAATATAATAACATAATTCTTAACACTTCTCCCTCAAAATCATACTGACAGAATTAACTTTTTTTTCCTTTTACGTCAAAAATCCGATCTTTCTTAACCAGTTTTCTTTCAACGGAACTCTCTTGGACGCCCCTGCTTCTGCTATACGGTTGATGCAACAATAAGCAATTACACGTTAGACTGAGCCATAATTCTGTTCAGTTGGCCAACGGGGTTTGTTTAGTGGATCTCCTGGCTCTTAAGGCGAGGCGAGCGGTGTGTGTTTGGCTCATTCCCGGCTCTTCCTCGCCTGGACTCGGCTCAAAAACATCTTAATTGGAGGAAGGTCCGAGAAAATGTTGAGAAGTATTCAGTTTGCTGCGTGATGACATGTAAGTTTGTTTGTTTGATTGTGTGTGTGTGTGTGTGTGTGTGTGTGTGTGTGTGTGTGTGTGTGTGTGTGTGTGTGTGTGTGTGTGTGTGTGTGTGTGTGTGTGTGTGTATTGGGCGCGTGCGTATGCGTGTGTATGCGTTTGACAATGTCCTAAGAGCTACATTTCTAAACAATTAATCAGTCCGCTGTAGACAATAGGCCTATTGTGCTCCGGCCGCCATGCGTCACGAGGGCCTTGGAGAAAGTCCGCGGCGCAGCGGTCACATCGCAGCATCCCTCCTCCAGCTGCCAGCCCCGCCTGCGCTGGCAACTGAGCTGGGAGAAAGTCCCTCGTTCCTCCCCGCCTCCTCACATCCGGGTCCTTGCGGAGAAAACGCGGAGCAAAACAACCGAGAGAAGGAAGTTGAACAAGAAAACGGGAAGGAGCGAAAAAAGCGGCACGCGGAGACACGCTCGCGCAAAAGTGGGTCTATACTGACAGAAAGTTACACGCACGAAGACAGACGTAGAACGAGCTTAGACAGAAAGTTACGTAGAGAAAAAACAACCACGAATCAACAGATGGACAGATGAAAGACAAAGGTAGGTCGAGGAAAAGATCTGATGAATACACCGACGGTTTTTAGGGCAAACAATGCATCATTAAACGCTGCCCATATTATTCTCTGCATCAATGAAAGATATGCACTTTCTCGCTCCTTACCTGTGTTAAGGCGAGACATCCCAGCAATAGTAGAAGTGTTCGACTGCCCTTCATTGTGGCTCTGTGGAGAGGAGAAAATATATTTAAAATGTTGAAGAGAATGGAAATAAAAGTAAAAATAAAGGCGTATTTGTCAACTGAGCTTCGAATACTGCAGTGGCTATGGTTTTCAGACTGACTTGACTAAATTTTTCAACATATAGCTAATTGAGTGACGAAACACTTTACCATATTGATAAAGTGTCTGTCAATCATACACTGTACAAATCAGTTCCCATTTTTTATGCATTGGGATTTTTTTTTATAACAAAGGTCTACGTAACAGTTCAAATAATTATAGCTTATAATGCTAAACTGCATACTTTTCCGAGAGACGCCAAAGTCACGTGATGCAGTAAAAGCTTGTGCTTTCGAAATTGCTTTTCCTAGTGATGAGAAGCGAGCCATAGCAGCTAAAACAATAATAATAATAATGGTGATGATGACAATAAATATAATACATAAATATACAACATTACGACCTGGATTTCATTCCATTCAGGTTCTCTCGCGGAAAATAAAAAACATAAACATCATTTTATCGCCTGCTACACCTTTAAAATTCATTCTCTCCCCAAAATACCGACCAACTTGGTCCCGCGCTCGTCGGAACTGTCCATTTCAGGTACAGTTTGGTGTAACGTAGCTTCCCAGACTGCGATGGTCGCCGTATCTCCTCGTCCCCAGCACCCCCGCCCCAACCCGCTCCCACCTGACGCCTCGAAGTCACGGTCCGTCAGCGGCAGAGGGTCGCTTTCCCCACCCCCTCCTCCCCCTCCCCCCGCTGCGTTTCTCTTGCGGCAGGTGTATGACGTTTTCTCCAGAGGGCGTGCATTTCGGGCAAGGCGGAGTGTCAGCGCAGGTGTTGGAAATAGTAAGTGTAGCGGGTACAGGTAATACCAAGTGTAGCGAAGGTGTCATACTAAATGTAGCGAAGGGATAGGTGTTGGAGGGTAAGTGTTCCTTATATCTCTGTAGGACGTCTGATGGGGGGGCTGAGGGGCATCTAGTCAGCCACGAAGTAAAGGCAAATGTTCAAGATTGTTCACCGCGTCGCCAGGGGCAAACAGGGCGTCAGGGTGGTCGGGTCCTCAGCCACCGAAGCAGGAGACGGTGGACAGACAACGGTCCGCGGGAAGGGAGTTCGCGGGTGACGTATGTTGCCGAGGTAGCGGGGAGATTCGAGGTTCCTGCGACCACAATGATAGCGACGGCGCGATCTTGGGCTGGACTTGGCTACCCCCTTCGGCCCCTCTCCCTCTCCCTCTCCCCCCCTCAGCCCCTCTCCCTCTCCCTCGCCCCCTCAGCCCCTCTCCCTCTCCCCTCAGCTCCTCTCCCTCGCCCCCCTCAGCCCCTC
>NC_091569.1:638777-641277 GCF_042767895.1 Penaeus vannamei | reverse complement strand
AAATACTTGGTTGATTTGGAAGGAGGTCGGCCTCTGCAACATCACGGCAACGGCGAGGCTACGTAGTCTCGAAGAGGCCGGAAGCCCATGTATTAAGTTTGGCCTCCCGTTATCTCCTCCCCCCTCTTCGCAGCCCAAGGAGGGGAAGGGGGATACGACCCCTGGTGATAAAGGGGGGGGGCAGTTTCTCTTTCTCTCTACACACTTCCACTGGCAAATGGAGGGTAATTAACCAATCTAATAATTACTCTAGATACACCTCTTTTCCCGCGGACCAGACGGTGAAATCCCAGGGACCCAAGACAACACGGTGCGTCTCGCGTCTAAAATCCACACCCACGTCACAAGCCATTTTCCTGTGGCTTCAGGAGAGCAGTTGTCCCTCGAGGTACCCCGAGGCATCGGAGCGCCGGGTCACTGGGGCATGGATGGGCGGGGGAGGGGGGAAGGAGGGGGGAGGGAGAGGGAAGGGCGTTTAGGGGCGGCGGGTCACGACTCCTCCCGGGATCACGACGCCGCCCCGGGCTGCCCGCACGCCCTCTGACACCAGCTATCCTTCCTTCCCCGGAGATCTCTGCCATTCAGGACCTTCCGTCTCTCCCATTAAGGACCTCTCATCCCTGCCATTAAGACCACATCTGGGTCAGGAAGCACACTAGAACATCGGGCAAAGGACCCAAGTCTCACGCCATTCGGTTCAGAACCTGTCGAATTCCCGTCGACCTCCCTCGGGGGCGGCGAAGGGTGACGTCGGTGACACGGGCCTTTGCTCCCTTTCCTCTCCTTTAAGATCTAGGGAGTCTGACGTATTTCAGAAACGTACATGAGAAATGTTCAAGACAATGAAGAAAAGGCGATTCTGATAAATATTCAGTGAGTTCCTTGAAAAGAAAGGAGATTCCAGAAAATAAGAATACGAGAAATATTCAAATCAGTTCAGATCACAAAGCAAGGAAAAAGACGAGAAATGGGGAAAGAAGAGAGAGAGAGAGAAAGAAAGAGAGAGAGAGAAAGAAAGAGAGAGAGAGCGATTGAGAGAAAGAAAGAGAGAGAGAGCGATTGAGAGAAAGAAAGAGAGAGAGAGAGAGAGAGAGCGATTGAGAGAAAGAAAAAAGCAAGGACAGAGGGAAAGAGACCGAGACCAAGAAAGAAAGACCCGCCCTCAGGTCACAGCACCCCGCCCCCCCTCGCCCAGGAGGCCATTCGATCCGAGGTCCGGCGGCGCCTCTTCACTTTCTAGCCCTGAGGAGCGGGCAAGGCCACCCGTGTCCGGCGGGAGAGTGAGGCGCCGCGCCCCGCTGACCCACTCCTGCTCCGCCACGGCCAAGGACAGGTAACGGGACGCCACTGCAAGGCCGGGAGGATAGCGCTCCTTTCCGCTCCTTTTAAGCGCATTCTTGCTATTCTCGTTACTTTTTTTTTCCTATCTATTTTCGCTCCTTTTCCTGTTCTCTTTTAAGATGATTCTTTCGCCATTCTCGCTATTCTTTTTTTTATTCCTTCTCGATCATTTTAGTTCCTTTTTTCGCTCCGTTTCGCTCCCGGGTCGTCGAATTACACACAGTAACTTGACCGCTTCTGCCGCTGAAATGACGCGCGCTTTTTCTGTGACGTCATGCCAAGCAACGCTTTTTACGGAAGGACACAAAAAAATGCGTGATTTCAGTTGCTTCCCGGTAACTGATTCATATAGATATTGATAGACGGTAGAGAGAGAGCACGTGTGAAAGAGAAAGAGAGAGAGAGAGAGAGAGAGAGAGAGAGAGAGAGAGAGAGAGAGAGAGAGAGAGAGAGAGAGAGAGAGAGAGAGAGAGAGAGCTAGAACGAGAGAAAGAGAATGGGAGAGAGAGAGGGAGCGAGATGGAGAAAGAGGAAATGAGAACGAGAGAGACAGAGCTAGAATGGGAGAGAAAGAGAGAGATAGAGAGATTGAGAGCTATTAGCCTAGGAGAGAAAGAGAAAGAGAGAGACCTAGAACGAGAGAAAGAGAATGGGAGAGAGAGAGAGAGAGCGAGAGAGAAAGAGAGAGAGACGAGAGAGAGAGAGAGAGAATGGGAGAGAGAGAGAGAGAGAGAGAGCTATTACCTTAAGAGAGAAAGAGAAAGAGAGAGAGTTAGAACGAGAAAAAGAGAATGGAAGAGAGAGAGCTTGATGGAAAAAGAGGAAATGAGAACGAAAGAGAGAGAGAGAGAGAATGAGAGAGAGAGAGAGAGAGAGAGAGAGAGAGAGAGAGAGAGAGAGAGAGAGAGAGAGAGAGAGAGAGAGAGAGAGAGAGAGAGAGAGAGAGAGAGAGAGTTATTACCCTAAGAGAGAGAGAGAGAGAGAGCTAGAATGAGAGAGAGAGATTGAGAGCTATTAGCCTAAGAGAGAAAGAGAGAACGAGAGCTAAAACGAAAGAAAGAGAATGGGAGAGAGAGAGAGCGAAGCGAGAGAGGGAGAAAGAGGGAATGAGAACGAGAGAGAGAGAGAGAGAGCCACGGAGGCGAGGGGGTCAGTCGCT
>NC_091569.1:631277-636277 GCF_042767895.1 Penaeus vannamei | reverse complement strand
GTTTTATCGCGGGGTTGGAGCGCGTGGCGGCGTCTGGCAACTAGCTAACGGTACAGCGTTATTACTAGGGCAAACGATCGCGGGCTTACTTACGCACATGACGACACAAACACCTAATTATTGACTTCTTGCAACCAGCACCACGCGCATGACCAACATTCTTGAGATCATCTGTGATTCATGATTGATGTTTGCAGCTTTTGAGCAACGAGCTGACAACTATTGAGGTGTTTTTCGTGTGTAAATAGAGCTGTCTTCTCATAGGCCTATATAGTGACTTGTAACCATGGGTATTTAATAAAGAAGAAATGCGACATAAAAGAAAGAAATGTTTTAATGCGACGAAAGAAAGGAATAGAAAACAGAAACAAAAATAAGGGCAGAGTGAAAAAAAAAACAGCGGAAATACGGGTAAGAATGGTGGTAGCTGTAACCTGGTGCCGCGTGGAGCAAATAAGATGACATTATAATGGCAATAAAGATACTGGTAATAGGGATGATGACGTAATAACAGCGTTCATAATGATCAAAGTCAAAGCTGTGTCGATGTTAATAATCGAGTATATTGATAATGTTTTGATAATCATAATAGTAAAAACAGCGATGGTTTATTAATTAAAGAAATAATCTAAATAGCAATAATGCTGGCAAATAAATAAACAAATAAACCTTATGACAATCCTTTCATCATAAGCAATAGCAAATAAAATCTATAATAATACATAAAATAAGGGCTTGAGATATCGACACTTACAAATATATCATGTATCAACAAACTTAAACTAAATTCACCGTGAAATCTGGATTCCTTTGACAAAGACTCGAATGCTATGGGGTGAATGAACACGAGGCAAGGGTTGTTAGCAAGGAAAGGAGGTTTGGATATTAGGGCGAGAGTCCAGGGGCGGGTGTTGTGGATTTGGGGTTAGGAACGAGGTGGCTTAGGGGCCAGGGAAAAGTGGCTTAGGAGCTATGGAAGACTTAGGACTTAGATGTTAGGGAAGAGTGACTTAGGGGATAGGGAAGAGTAGCTTAGAGGTTAGGGAAGAGTGGCTTAGAAGGTAGGGGAAAATGGATTAGGGTCCAGGGAAAGTGGCTTTGGGGCTAGGGAAGAGTGGCTTAGGGGCAAGGGACGAGGTGGTTTTGGTGCTAAGGACAATATATTTTTTATAGAACAGAGATATGGCGGCTTTGACACTGATAATAAGGACAAGTAGACATTCGTAAAAATTCTCAATAAGGCTTTTGGGGATTAAAGGGGCCATAGCTGGGCTTAGGGACTGCCGCCAGGGACAAGGACGAAGCCACTCGGGCCGGCGTGGCTCAAGGGCCTGAGGACGCGTTGACTTTTGGGCCACGAGCTACACAGAATATGGGTCGCTGGGTTGCCGCACGCCGCCAGCACGCTCAATTGTACATTATCACCCGCCTCTGTGTTTCTTTGTGACCGTTTTTTGTGGACCAGAACTGATTAGCTTCAGTTTGATGTCTGCTGCTAAGGTTTTGGGTAATTGCTCTAAAATGATGATGTAAAGTGTGTATACTGCATATAGATGTGTGTATATATGTATTTATGTACATACATACATATATATATATATATATATATATATATATATATATATATAAACATACATATATATATAAACATACATATATATACATATGTATATATGTGTATATATGTATATATATACATATCTATATTATATAAAAAATATAAGTATATATATACATACATTTACACACACACACACACACACACACACACACACACACACACACACATATATATATATATATATATATATATATATATATATATATATGTATATATATATGTATATATATGTATATATATATATGTATACACACACACACACACAGGTATTTGTGTATGCATGTATGTATATATGCGTGCACATGTATGTGTATATGTTTGTTTATATATATGTACAGTATATACACGCGTGTATATGTATGTATATATACATAGATTATATATATATATATATATATATATATATATATATATATATATATGTGTGTGTGTGTGTGTGTGTGTGTGTGTGTGTGTGTGTGTGTGTGTGTCTGTGCATACATACACATATATGTATGTATACACATATCTATGCACACAAGCATAATTACCCCCCCCCCCGAGCCATGGCTGGCGCGGCGCCGGGCTTCGCAGCCGAGTCCGCGAGCCGAGAAGCAGGCGACTGGAAACTGAAAAGGGAAAAAGCGAAGTGTTGCGCCGAATATCTGTCATAACGGTCGGTAATATCTGGTGGGAATGCGCCGAGGATTCCAGGCTGCGAGCGCGACCGCCGGTGCATAAAGTAGAGTTCATAAGATCGGCCATTAGCGGGTGGTCGGGCGGCGAGCAGGCGGACGGGGGCTGGGGCTCGGCCGGGGGGGGGGGGGGGCGAAAGGCACATACATACACTCAGATATATGTATTTATGTCTATATATATACACATATGTATATATATATATGTATATGTATATACACATATGTATATATGCACACACACACACACATACCCACACAGACACACACAAGCGCACGTGTGTGTGTGTGCATGTAGGCGTGTTCGTATATGTGTCTGCATCCTCTGACGGATGGACCCCTTAATCGCCACCAATAAAGCGCCTGCACTTTCCCCAATCACACACGCCCCCCCCCCTCCGCGCCAGGCACCTCCAGGCACTGCTCCGCCGCCGCCGTCGCCGTCGCCGCCTCCTTCCGAATCGCTCGTTCCAAATAACACTTTTTTCCCGATGACGCGGTCGCCGGACGCCAATCGGGGCAGCGCCGTTTCCGCCCGACGGGTCTCGTCGTCGCCGGCATTACGGCCCGTTTTATGCAGGCGGTCGCAATCGCGTTTATTTCTCGCCCGAAGTTGGTCATCGTCGGGCCGGAGAAAGCCGCAGTCGGGAAGAGCGATCGGGGAGGAACGGCGAGGAAGCGTCCGGAAGCGAGAATGAACGAGCGAGAGGAACAACTACATGGCCTGAGGCAGGAATTCCACACAGCCTGCTATAGTTGATTAAAAAAAAAAAGAAATAAAAGTAATACGTGATAAGTAGCCTAAAGTGATGATAATAGTAATAATAAATGATCTAATGTAATAATTAATACATTAAGTAATAAACGGCTTAATGGAAGTATTGTGAAATTAATTAAGGATACTATAGCCTTCCATCCCACGTGATCCTGAAGACGTTTTCATTATCATTAAACGAAAGTGAAAAAACGAGAAGGCAAACAAAATAAAAGTCAGAGAAATGTCAGAGACAGTTTACGAAAAGAAGGAACGAAAGGAGAGAAAGAAAGAAACAAAACGGAAAGAAGGAGAGAAAGAGAGAGACAAAAACGGAAAGGAGAGAAAGAAACAAAAACGGAAAGAGAGAGAGACAAAAACGGAAAGGAGAGAAGGAGAGAGAGAGAAACAAAAACGGAAAGGAGAGAAAGAGAGACAAAAACGGAAAGAAGGAGAGAAAGAGAGACAAAAACGGAAAGGAGAGAAAAAGAGACAAAAATGGAAAGAAGGAGAGAAAGAGAGAAATAAAAACGGAAAGAAGGAGAGAAAGAGAGACAAAAAAAGAAAGAAGGAAAGAGAGAGAAACAAAAACGGAAATATGGAGAGAAAGAGAGACAAACACGGAAAGAAGGAGAGAAAGAGGGAGACAAAAACGGAAAGAAGGAGAGAAAGAAAGCGACAAAAATTGAAAGGAGAGAAAGAGGGAGACAAAAACGGAAAGAAGGAGAGAAAGAGAGAGACAAAAACGGAAAGGAGAGAAAGAGAGAGGCAAAAACGGAAAGAAGGAGAGAAAGAGAATAGGGAAAGAAGGAGAGAAAGAGAATAGGGAAAGAAGGAGAGAAAGAGTGAGAATAGGGAAAGAGGGAGAGAAAGAGAGAGACAAAAACGGAAAGAAGGAAAGAAGGAGAGAAAGAGAAACAAAAACGGGAAGAGGGAGAGAAAGAGAGAGACAAAAACGGAAAGGAGAGAGAGAGACAAAAACGGAAAGAAGGAGAGAAAGAGAGAGACAAAAACGGAAAGAAGGAGAGAAAGAGAGAAACAAAAACGGAAAGGAGAGAAAGAGAGAGACAAAACGGAAAGAAGGAAAAAAGGAGAGAAAGAAAGCGACAAAAATTGAAATGAGAGAAAGAGGGAGACAAAAACGGAAAAAAAGGAGAAAGAGAGAGACAAAAACGGAAAGGTTCCCCCGTGGACGGACTCTGCGACAGGAAAAGGCCACTGGGTTTACGATGATGGAAGAGAAAAAAAAAAAAAACTAAATGAAATAAAAAATAAAATAAAACGTGAGCGTCGGACATCGTGATTCAAAACAAAGGAAAAAGATGACATGTGTTTATTCTCTCTCGCTTTTATATATATATATATATATATATATATATATATATATATATATATATATATATATATATATATATATATATATATATATATATATATATATATATATATATATATATATATATATATATATATATATATGCAAATGCAAGAATTAGATTTATCCGACAGTTGTATGAAGAAAAGAAGAAAATCGGTTAAAAGGTCGTTAAGTTGATTGGAACGTGAAAAGTCCAACTCTTCTCTCACACTTGAACGGATCTCGGACGCAGGCCAAGCGAGGCCCGCAGCTCACGCGAAGAGGCGCCGGGAACGCAGCCCGTAGCACCATTCCTCGCTCCGCTGGCCGCCTCCTTCTCGCGGGCCACCTCGTACTACTCTGGCCACATCGTTCTACTCTGGTCACCTACTACTACTCTGGCCATCTCCCTATCCGCTGGCCAACTCCTTCTACTCTGGCCACCTCTTCCCACTCTAGCCACCTGCTACTCCCATGGCCACATCGTTCTACTATGGCCATCTCCCTATCCGCTGGCCACCTCCTTCTACTCTGGCCCTCTCCCTCTCTGCTGGCCACCTCCTTCTACTCTGGTCACCTCCTTCTCGCGGGCCA
>NC_091569.1:613777-618777 GCF_042767895.1 Penaeus vannamei | reverse complement strand
ATGCTGTTATTTGGTGTTCTTGAGCCTCCTTGTGGAAGGAATCGGATGCCTCGTAGGTTTGTTTGTTTTTCTGTGAGGTTCCTGTGCTTATAGGATCCCGTGGCTGGGATTTTTTAAAGGGGTTTTAACGGAAAAACGTTTTTTTTTTTTTACGGAAAAACGTTTTTTTTTAATGTTTTTTTAACGGAAAAACGTCTTTGGTTCGACTCATGTTTTAGGTTAGGCGTTCTATTAGACTTAACAGGGAATACATATACACGTTCGAACGATGTATGTATATATATATATATATATATATATATATATAAATATATATATATATATATATATATATATATATATATATATATATATATATATATATATATATATATATATATATATATATATATATATATATATATATTGAGAGAGAGAGAGAGAGAGAGAGAGAGAGAGAGAGAGAGAGAGAGAGAGATGTCTATAATATATATATATATATATATATATATATATATATATATATATATATATATATATATATATATATATATATATATATATATATATTTATATATATGTGTGTGTGTGTGTGTGTGTGTGTGTGTGTGTGTGTGTGTGTGCGTATATATATATATATATATATATATATATATATATATATATATATATATATATATATATATATATATATATATATATATATATATATATAAGATGATAAGCGTTCGAAAGATGAGTCCCATATCCATGAGCCTCAGCGAATAAGGCTGAGTAACTGTAGCGTAAGGGTGAGTGAAGGATTGCGTGTGTGTGTCTATTTGTATGTGTGTGTTTGTTTGTGTGTGGGTGTCTGTGTATGTGTGCTTGTGTGTGTATGCGTCTTAGTGTTAGTGTGTTAGTGCGTCTGTGTGTGTGTGTGTGTGTGCGTGTGTGTGTGTTTTTGTTTGTGTGTGTGTGTGTGTTTGTGTGCATGTGTGTCTGTGAGTGTGTGTGTGTGTGTTTGTTTGTGTGTGTGTGTGTGTATGTATGTATGTGTATGTGTGTGTGCGTGTATATATATGTGCGTATGTGTGTGTGCGTGTGTGTGCGTGCGTGTGAACTTGCCTCGAGTGGCTTACTGGCAAGCCGTCAGCCCGGGCCGGCTTTCCCGCCGTCGCGTCCACGTGAACAAGGCGGTCATCTAGGTTAGCAGGTCACCGCCTTGCTCCTCCGAACTACATTCTTCTGCTATACTATCACTTGCGTCTCCGTTTGGGGCGAATTTCCAGTCAATTTTCATTCGCAAAACTGTAATTTAGCACGAGTGGAAATCGGCAATTTAAAGCGAGGTTTATTATGGAAGGAAAAGGGGGAGGCGAGAAGGGTGTCAGGCTCGGCTGGAAAAAAATGGCGTCTCATTCCTGTGGATTTGTGTTGTGTTGTCGACGGGTTTTCCTCTTAAAGATTATGCGTGATACTTATTGATTTTCGTGCTTGATACTTCTTGATTCTCGTGCATGATACTTCTTGATTTTCGTGCATGATACTTCTTGATTTTCGTGCATGATACTTCTTGATTCTCGTGCATGATACTTCTTGATTCTCGTGCATGATACTTCTTGATTTTCGTGCATGATACTTCTTGATTTTCGTGCATGATACTTCTTGATTCTCGTGCATGATACTTCTTGATTTTCGTGCATGATACTTCTTGATTTTCGTGCATGATACTTCTTGATTTTCGTGCATGATACTTCTTGATTCTCGTGCATGATACTTCTTGATTCTCGTGCATGATACTTCTTGATTTTCGTGCATGATACTTCTTGATTCTCATGCATGATACTTCTTGATTCTCATGCATGATCCTTCTTGATTTTCGTGCATGATACTTCTTGATTCTCATGCATGATACTTCTTGATTCTCATGCATGATCCTTCTTGATTCTCGTGCATGATACTTCTTGATTCTCATGCATGATCCTTCTTGATTCTCGTGCATGATACTTCTTGATTCTCATGCATGATCCTTCTTGATTCTCGTGCATGATACTTCTTGATTTTCGTGCATGATACTTCTTGATTCTCATGCATGATACTTCTTGATTCTCGTGCATGATACTTCCTGATTCTCGTGCATGATACTCCTTGATTCTCGTGCATGAAACTCCTTGATTTTCGTGCATGATACTTCTTGATTCTCGTGCATGAAACTTCTTGATTCTCGTGCATGAAACTTCTTGATTCTCGTGCATGATACTTCTTGATTTTCGTGCATGATACTTCTTGATTTTCGTGCATGATACTTCTTGATTCTCGTGCATGATACTTCTTGATTTTCGTGCATGAAACTTCTTGATTTTCGTGCATGATACTTCTTGATTTTCGTGCATGATACTTCTTGATTTTCGTGCATGATACTCCTTGATTTTCGTGCATGATACTTCTTGATTTTCGTGCATGATACTTCTTGATTTTCGTGCATGATACTTCTTGATTCTCGTGCATGATACTTCTTGATTTTCGTGCATGAAACTCCTTGATTTTCGTGCATGATACTTCTTGATTTTCGTGCATGATACTTCTTGATTCTCGTGCATGATACTTCTTGATTTTCGTGCATGAAACTTCTTGATTTTCGTGCATGATACTTCTTGATTTTCGTGCATGATACTTCTTGATTTTCGTGCATGATACTTCTTGATTTTCGTGCATGAAACTTCTTGATTTTCGTGCATGAAACTTCTTGATTTTCGTGCATGATATTTCTTGATTTTCGTGCATGATATTTCTTGATTTTCGTGCATGATATTTCTTGATTTTCGTGCATGATACTTCTTGATTTTCGTGCATGATACTCCTTGATTTTCGTGCATGATACTTCTTGATTCTCGTGCATGATACGTCTTGATTTTCGTGCATGATACTTCTTGATTTTCGTGCATGATACTTCTTGATTCTCGTGCATGATACGTCTTGATTTTCGTGCATGAAACTTCTTGATTCTCGTGCATGAAACTTCTTGATTCTCGTGCATGATACTCCTTGATTTTCGTGCATGATACTTCTTGATTTTCGTGCGTGATACTTCTTGATTCTCGTGCATGATACTTCTTGATTCTCGTGCATGATACTTCTTGATTCTCGTGCATGAAACTTCTTGATTCTCGTGCATGATACTTCTTGATTTTCGTGCATGATACTTCTTGATTTTCGTGCGTGATACTTCTTGATTCTCGTGCATGATACTTCTTGATTCTCGTGCATGAAACTTCTTGATTCTCGTGCATGAAACTTCTTGATTTTCGTCATGGCGTCTGATTCTATTTTTTTGGAAAAAAAAGCACATGGGGTTTATTTTGATGACGTCACAAAAGTTACGGATGCTTTGTAAATATGTTTGATCATTTTGGTCTCTTCAAATTTCAAAACGGATGGAAAATAATGATTTTAATGCTATATTTTCATCGGACAACCACCAAAACGGACGCCATGACACCTCCTCCAGTTGCTACTGACCTAGCCTTTCCCATACTTCTTTGGAAATGTTTTTAATTCTGGCTTTTAAGAGCAACCGAATTCGCGCAGTCACAGCATGGGAAAATCGGTTGCGCGCAAAAACAAAAGCAAGCGCGCAAAACGAGGGAGACGAAGGCAGACATATGCGAAATGTGGCTTTTTGTTTTAACCAATTTGTGAAATTAATGGGAGTTCCTACGACACACACACTAACACACAGACACACTTATATACACATACATATACTAACTACCTCTCTCTCTCTCTCTTGCCCTCTCTTTCTTTCCCTCTTTCCTCCCTCTCACTCTCCCTCCCTCCCCCACCCTCTCTCTTTCTCTCTCTCTCTCTCTCTCTCTCTCTCTTTCTCCCTTCTTCTCTCTCTCTCTCTCCCTCTCTCTCCCTTCCTCCCTCCCCCCTCTCTCCCTATCTCTCTCCCTCCCTCCCTCCCTCCCTCCTCTCTCTCCCTTCCTCCCTCCCTCCCCCCTCTCTCTCTTTCTCTCTCCCTTCCTCCCTCCTTCCTTCCCTCCCTCTCTCCCATCTAAACACACACGCACGCACGCACTCCCCCCCCCCCCCCTGTCGCCTGGCTAGAAAGCGTGACAGCGTGTTTCGTCGCGTCGCGCTCCCGTGGACCGGATTAAGTTAATACATCTCACTTTCACTGTTGATTGTGGGGGGAGGGGGAGGGAGGGGGAAGGGGAAGAGGGGGCGGGTGGACTAAAGGGAGGGGGGATCAGGGAGGGGGGGAAGGGGAAGGGGGAGGGGGAGAGGGGGAGGGGGAGGGAGGGGGAGGGGTGGACTAAAGGGGGAGGGGGGATCAGGGAGGGTGGACTAAAGGGGGAGGGTGGACTAAAGGGTGAGGGGGGGGATCAGGGAGGGGGAGAGGGGGAAGGGGGAGAGGGTGGAGTATAGGGGGGAGAGGGAGGGAGGGGAGATCCGCCTAGATCCAGTCGAGGTATTTCGTAAAAATTCACGGATTGGTTGCAACTGTATGTGACGCCTGTTTATCCACGGGTTAGTGCCGCAGAAAGTACAAGTTTTTTTTTCGTTTTATGGAGGGAAAAATCCTCGTGTGATGAAATTCTGTTGACTTTTGGAGTTTAAAAAGGAAATTGCGAGTATGACGGGTGTTCTGTGAGTATGATAATTATGCCTTAAATGTATTATATACGTATACGTTAAAATTCAAGACCTTTTGGGTGTTATAATATTTATCTCTCTTACATGCAACCATCTCTTGGTTCGAAGAAGCTCGTCTCCTTTATTCTATTCTCTTTCTATTCTCTCTTTCGTTTTGTATTTTCCTTGTGTAACTTCGAAATCGAAAGAAGTTACAAGAAGATTATCACAGTTCTTAAGTTCGAAAGAAGGAAAATTATTATTAACGTTCTTAGGTTAACGCTGCACTTTGTCACATAGATAGGCCATCTATATGAACACAACTGAAATGTGACTGAAGAAATATACAGATAAACTGAAAAGTAAAAAGAACCAATAGTTGCAAGTTATATAACCACACG
>NC_091569.1:601277-603777 GCF_042767895.1 Penaeus vannamei | reverse complement strand
GGTTGTGAAGATGGTGGGGGAGGGGGTGATGGTGGGGGGATGAAGGGGGTGATGGTGGGGGGGATGAAGAGGGTGATGGTGGGGGGATGAAGGGGGTGATGGTGGTGGTGGAGGAGGGGGTGATGGTGGGGGGATGAAGAGGGTGGTGGAGGTGAAGGGGTGATGGTGGGGGGAGGAAGGGGGTGGTGGAGGTGAAGGGGTGATGGTGGGGAGATGATGGTGGTAGTGGAGGTGATGGGGTGATGGTGGGGGGAGGAAGGGGGTGGTGGGGATATTGTCCTGCCTGCACTCGCCCCTCGCCAGCGCCCGGGGAATAAGGGCCACTTCCAACGGACAGCCTTCACCCTGGGTCTCCTCGCCGCCCACGCCCACCAACCCTTCCATTCATTCATTTTTCTTTTTTTCCATTCAGATTTTTCTCTTCCGGGGCCAAGTGCAACTAGGCTGACTTCGAAATGTACTTTTGATGTCACTGCATAATGATATATAACGCGTTAGTAAGATCAACATAGCGTTTCGATCCTAAACAAAATGAAAAAGAAAGAAAACAATGAATAAATAAAAAGATAAATAAAAAGATACATCCACATAAGATCAGCATAGCGTTTCGATCCTAAACAAAACAAAAAGAAAGAAAACAATGAATAAATAAAAAGATAAATAAAAAGATACATCCACATTAGTGAGATCAGTATAGCGTTTCAATTATAAACAAAAAGAAAAAGAAAAGAAAACAAGTAATGAATAGATAAAAAGATAAATAAAAATATACATACACATGAGTAAGATCAGCATAGCGTTTCGATCCTAAACAAAAAGAAAAAGAAAAGAAAGCAAGTAATGAATAAATAAAAAGATAAATACAAAAATACATACACATTAGTAAGATCAGCATAGCTTTTCGATCCTGAACAATAAGAAAAAGAAAAGATAACAAGTAATGAATAAATAAAAAGATAAATAAAAAAATACATACACATTAGTAAGATCAACATAGCGTTTCGATCCTAAACAAAAAGAAAAAGAAAACAATGAATAAATAAAAAGATAAATACAAAAATACATCCACATTAGTAAGATCAGCATAACGTTTCGATCCTAAACAAAAAGAAAAAGAAAAGAAGAACAAGTAATGAATAGATAAAAAGATGAATAAAAAATACATACAAATGAGTAAGATCAGCATAGCGTTTCGATCCTGAACAAAAAGAAAAGAAAATAAACAAGCAATCAATAGATGAAAAGTTAATAAAAATATACATACACATTAGTAAGATCAGCATAACGTTTCGATCCTAAAGAAAAAGAAAAGAAAACAAGTAACGAATGAATAAAAAGATTAAAAAAAAAAAAAAAAACACATAAATAAATCAATAATATTTGGGCCAACATGATTTAGGTCCGTCTACCTCATTCCCCTTCCCAGCGCGCATATGTTGGGCCAAAAGAGATGTTCCCCGCATGGCTTACATCGGGTTCCACAGTCAGGTAAGGCCAGTGGAACCGCGGCCTCGAATCAGGGGTTATCTCTTAATATGGTATGGTATATTTAGCATAGGAATCTTCTTATGGCATGGTTGTAATAGGCCTATTCTGGTGTACTTAATCTGGTATACCTGATGTCGTATACTTCTTATGGCATACTTATGATATACTTTGTATGGCGTACTTAATAGGTATCCTTATTAAGTATATTAAAATAATACGTTTTGAATCAGTTGAAAGGTTTTGAAAGACAATTTGCGTTCAGTCAAAAAAAAGTCACACCATTCAGGCAGCACTTGTTCCGAAATTGCGCAACTTCTCGGCGGAAATTATCTTTAAATGCAATTGCAAACGCATAATCGCTCTTATATAAATGCGCACACTAATACACACTCACACACATACGCACACACACACACACGGACAAAGATACAAAAATACACAAACGCACAGCCGCATAGATACACATAAAAACACGCTCGTACACATACACAAATACACATACAAATATGCATAAACGCATAAAGACACACATACATACACATCGCCATTTTCACTCCGAAACGACGAATGCAGTAACGAGACAACACATAGCGGTTCTATTTTTTTCTCATCATTTTTATAATAAAAATGGAATAAGATGGAGTCCAATTAGCCGGAGTAAATTAAAAATTCTAAGATGGGAATGTAATTATTACTGAGTCACTGTTTATTGGCGCCTAATGATTGATATAGGCCTACATAACGGGGAAACGGTGCGTGGTGATCATTGTAGGCCTATATTCACATCAGGATCAAGAAATTCAGGTGAATTGGATAATTAGCGAAGCCAAAACCTGAAATTAAACAGTGATCTTGCAGCGCGCATGTTTTGATATTTATTTAACGATCTTTATAATAAAAAAGATAAATCAATGAAAAAGATAAATAAATAAATAAAATAAAAATGGGGAGCGTTAGGTATTATATATAAGTCTTCGGTCTCATTGCTTTTTTTTATTTATATTTACACGCA
>NC_091569.1:579931-582431 GCF_042767895.1 Penaeus vannamei | reverse complement strand
CTTTCTAACTTTCTTAAGGAATATGCAGGGCGAAGGGAGCAATTTAAACCAATTTCAGAATGTGATAATTGTTCCTTCTTTACAACAGCAATTCCTCTGTAATTAATATCATAATTTTGTTTCGTTTCATTTAGACCTCGTGTAAAGAATAGGGTCATATTATCATGTCTTTTTGGCGCCAGTTCATTTATTAGGATCATTATCTTTTTTTTCTATTTATTCTTCTGTTTTCTTTCTCTAATTCAGTATGAGCTATAACATGTAATTACTATTTATTCATCTGTTTTCTTTCTCTAATTCAGTATGAGTTATAGGCGTTGACATGTAATTAAAAGGCGTTTGTTCTGACGAGACCGAAAAGGAGCTTGGAATGTTGGTGATAATAATGATTTGAAACACGGTGATATTAACGCGAGGTCTGCTAATTATCATATGCCTCTCTTCTGCTTTTTTGCCTTGATAAAAGAAGGAAATGAGGGAGAAGAAAATAAAGGAAGAGAAAAGGAGGAGGAAAAGAAGACGAAGAAGATAAAGAGGAAAAAAGAGAAGGAGAAGAAGGGAAGGATAGAAGAAGTAGAATAATAAGAAGAGAAAAGACAGAGGAAGAATATAAAAGAAAGTAAATAAGCAGAAAGAGAAAAAGAAGAAGGAAGAGGAGGAGAGGACGAAGAGGACATGAAAACCAAGAAGAAAGAAGACAAAGGAGATGAAGCCGAAGACGACGACGAAGGCACAGGCCGACGAATTCAGGGAAGACCGAAACACAACTAACTTTTGTCTCTTCTTCCTTCTCCATTCCGTGGAAATCGCACCGAGTGTTTGTTCTGAAGAAGAGGCCGCCGCGTGTCTGGTCTGCGTTGATTCGCGTTGTCCAATTAGCGTTGTTACTGTTGTCATTATTATTGGTATCATTATTAGTGGTATCTTTACTATTGTTGCCATTATCATTGTTGTTATTATTGTTATTGTTATTGTTATTACTATCATTGTAATCGTTATTATTAGTATTATCACATTTACTATTATTATTACTATTATTATTATCATTATTATTATTACTATTTTTATCATCATTACTTACTACAATTATTATCAACATCACAATTGCTATAACTTTTCTCATCATTATTATTGCTATTATTTGATATAATTCTATTCATTGAAACGAATAATAATACTAATGTTTAATCAACACAATGGCTACATGTATAATGGGTTAAGTGAATGTTATTTAGTCACACACGAGCTCCTTATAAGGCCACTCGCGGTGCCGGAAGTGCCTCTCTCTCTCTCTCTCTCTCTGTCTCTCTCTCTCTCTCTCTCAATCCGGGAACTTTCACGGGTGTGACGCCTACAAAGGAGAGAGAGAGAGAGAGAGAGAGAGAGAGAGAGAGAGAGAGAGGAGGAGGAGGAGGAGGAGGAGGAGGAGGAGGAGGAGGAGGAGGAAGGGGGGGGGGGGGGAAGGCAGGAGGAGGAGGAGGAGGAAGGGGGGAGGAGGAGGAGCAGCAGGAGCAGGAGGAGGAGGAGGAGGAGGAGGAGGAGGAGGAAGAAGAAGAAGAAGAAGAAGAAGAAGAGGAAGAGGAGGAGGAGGAGGAAGAAGAGGAGGAGGAAGAGGAGGAAGAAGAAGAAGAAGAGGAGGAGGAGTGCCTGAGACGGTGCTCTATGGGTGTTCTGTTATGGTAATGCTAACACCTCGTGTTTTAGCGCCAACCCATTGTTTGAAAAATAAGAATAAAAAGAAAGATTTATATATACATATGTGTGTGTGTGTTTGTGTCTTTTGACCTGTGGGTATGGTACCGGAACTGGTCGCAGGTGACAGCTCCGACTGTTACAGCAGCATAAAGGTGACATGGTAAAGAGAGAAAAAGTTATGCAACAAAAAGGGAGGAATTGATTGCTTAGGATGGACATGCTCGTCGAATGCAACGAAATATATTTTTGTTTTTCAGCACCACGCTCATTTAAATTCCTCATTATTTGACAGCCATGGGTGGTAACCAACTTCATAAAATGTTAATGTAACTAAAGGAGACAGTTTGTTTTGATCTAGTATATAGAAAACGGAAACGTACCAGATTGAGGGGTGACTGTCTTGATCCTGTCTCCTTTTTGTTTTATCTTTTATTGTATCTTTTTTGTTATTATAATTGATTTATAATTAGTAGGAAAAGGAAAGGTGTAAAGTTAGATTAGAATTTAATTGATGTAAGAAAGAAAATTCCTGTCAATTTCCTTTGTTTATTATTGCTATTAGTAAAAAAATCCAATTGTAATGTGCCCTTGTTTATTTGTATATAATTATAGAATATAAGAAATTGGCTAAAACTGGTAGTTATAGTTTTTATGACCGATGCATGTATTTTCGGCACACACCCAACAGGGGAATGAATTCAAGCCGTATAAAGACCATAAAATCATAGTATTTATATTACATTTTAAAGTAAATCATATTGGGTTATCTCGGGGGTTCCTCGGGTGGTGGCAATACCAAGGATAT
>NC_091569.1:562431-567431 GCF_042767895.1 Penaeus vannamei | reverse complement strand
ATTTTCGAGAGTAGTATATCAAATATATTAGATATCCAAAGAGTGTATGCTACTTTAGATTAAATGCATTAACCAAAAATAACGAGAAAATATAAATTCTTTTTTTTAGATGACAATGATAATGTCAAAAATACTTTAAATGTATTGAGACATACTCCAGCAGGATAAGATGTATGCGTCGAAATTATATATATTAAACCATGCATACAGAAACACACTATTTCATAAACATCATATTTTCAATTATAAACATCATATTTTCATTCATAAACATCATTTTTATTCATAAACATCATATTTTTCATTCATAAACATCTTATTTTCATTCATAAACATCTTATTTTCATTCATAAACATCATATTTTCATTCATAATCTTATTTTTATTCATAATCATATTTTCATTCATAAACATCATATTTTCACTCATAAACATCATATTTTCATTCATAAACATCATATTTTCATTCATAAACATATTGTATTTCTTTCTCTCCAACTTTCAGACTGGACTTCCACGAGCTGGAACTCCAACCGCCCGAGTATGGCAACTGCGATTCCGACCAGTTCATGGTTCGAGCCAACGAGCCCGTGCCCATCCTGTGCGGGAGTAACAACGGCCAGCACTGTGCGTATATTGCATAGTACTTACACTTGTTGAGAATTTGGGTGATGTGTTATGGCGATGGTTGAGGGATTGGTAAATGGCTGATTGGTGATTGAGTTACTGGTGTTCGAGTGATCTGAGTAGCTGAAATATTGGTAACAGTGATTGTAATTAAATAATTGCTAATTGAGTGTTTGTCCATACATATGCACACACACACACACACAAATATATATATATATATATATATATATATATATATATATATATATATATATATATATTTGTGTGTGTGTGTGGATGTGGATGTGGATGTGGATGTGGATGTGTGTATGTGTGTATGTGTGTGTGTGTGTGTGTGTGTGCGTGTGTGTGTGTGTGTGTGTGTGTGTTTGTGTGTGTGTGTGTGTGTGTGTGTGTTTGTGTGTGTGTGTGGGTGTGTGTGTGTGTGTGTGTGTGTGTGTGCGTACTTACACTTGTTGAGTATCTGGGTGATGTGTTATGGCGATGGCTGAGGGATTGGTAAATGGATGATTGGTGTTTGAGTAATTTTAGTCGAAATATTGGCAACTAAGTGATTGTAATTAAATAATTGCTAATTGAGTTTTTGCCCATATATGTACACACACACACGTGTATGTGTGTGTGTGAATGATGATAATAACAAGAAATTATGTTTATGTCTCCAATGGTGTGATAAAGATGATTATTACGTTACTGTGTCTATGTTTAACAGTACAAGGAAGTTTTCGAGACCTTTTTATTGAAAGGATATATACTACCGTTCAGTTGTGACAGTGTTTCACTTGTATCTAAGGGAACACGTTACTCTACTTATGTTCATCAGTTCAACGAACTCATCAAGACCTATAGAAAAGGTACGAATGAAAATGAACATCATCACAATACAAGAGATGTATCTGACCGGTTTACAATGTACCTTCATCAGAAATACACATCCCCTGTATTGTATACATCTGTATTGTGAAGATAATCATTTTTGTCCATATTTCTTCTACATTTGTCTACATGAACACTGTGTACCAAGATCTCTTTGCAGTGTACGTGGACGTGGCAGGCCGGGCGAGCACCAGCCTCCACGTCCTCACCAGCGAGATCTTCCCGAAGCCCGTGGGACACATGGACGACCCCGTGACAGGCAACACCATTCCGTAGGTTTATGCCGTTTGTAATATCTTCTGTCACGATTTACGACTAGAAGGGAACGTAAAGTAACCGACGTTATCGTATTTTTATGCATGTTTTAGGTGGTTTCTCTCGCGTCCTGATGAGATTTAGTGGTGACTTTG
The DNA here is from genome assembly GCF_042767895.1 of Penaeus vannamei. Classification (NCBI taxonomy): domain Eukaryota; kingdom Metazoa; phylum Arthropoda; class Malacostraca; order Decapoda; family Penaeidae; genus Penaeus; species Penaeus vannamei. Next base: position 565,515 of record NC_091569.1, on the reverse strand, counting down.
TTTATTTTTCCCACTAATTATTTGCTCTTATAACAGTATATATCTCCCTTTATTTCGCTTTATTCTCCTCCATTTCCCCTTCTATCTACTCTTACATCATTCATTTTTTCCCTCTCAGTTCACTTTTTCTCTCATTTAATCATATTTCCTCCTATTTTCCCCTTTTACCCCACCCCCTCCCCCTGAAGGCGCGAGTGGCGGTACGAAGTGGAGGACAACCGACGCTGGAAGGTCCGGGTCAACCAGATCCCCTGCGACTGCGCCCTCGACCACCTCAAGACGTCCACGCCGAGGGGTGAGGGGCGGAAGGGCTAAGGGCTAAGGGGGCGTAGAGTATGAGTAGGGAGAGGGGAGTGGGGGGAAAGGAGAGAGGGAAAGGGAGAGGGGAATGGGGTGAGGGAATGGGAGGAGGGGGAGAGGGGAGTGGGGGGAGGAAGGGAGGGAGAGGGGAGTGGGGAAGGAAGGAAGGGAGAGGGATAAAGGGGGAGGAGGGAGAGGGAGACCACACTAAGTCGTCCATGCTGAGGGGTAAGGGCCATGGGGGGGGGGGGGGCATAGAGTATGAATATGGAGAAGGGGATGAGCGAAGGAAGAGAGAGAGAGAGAGAGAGCGAACGACTACAGTGACTATAATGGGACCTGATAGCCAAAGAGGTCATGTAATACAACAGAGGAATTCCTCGATATCGAAAAAAAATGCAAGAAAATGTACAAACTCAGGTTGTGAAGAAAAAACAATACGCAGCATTTTACAGTATCAGTATTATCACTCTCACTTTTTCCACTCATCCCTATTTCCATTCTCTTTGATTACAATAATACCTGATATATCTCTGAGATTTTATTACAACTTCGTTTCATTAATGCATTCCTGTTTTCAATTTTTATTCTTATCCTTTTATTACAGTGGCAATCTCTATGTTCATTTGCCACTTAATTTCATGAAAACATTCCTATATTCAGTTCATATTTCTTATTATTTCATTAGATATATTCAATCACATAATCACTGATCATTTTTTTAAATTTCTGTTTACATTAACGTATTCTTATCTTTATTTATTATTTTTCCTTTCTTTTCTTTCTATCCTAACGCATTCCTATCTCCATTTATCCTTTTCCCCCGGAACAGCACCGACAGGCTGCCTCCAGTACCACGTGGGCATCAGAGAAACCATCAAAAGCTTCAACTTCGAAGGCACGAAGCTGGACTACAACCCCTGCTGGAACGGCACCGAGCTCGACTGCGGCAGAAGGGTTTGGACAGGTGGGGGGGAAACAAGGCTTTGCGGAGTTGTAATGTAATCTAAATCTATTCTTTAAACAACGTCCGATTTTCTTTTTTATGGCGCACCGAGCTCGACTGCGGCAGAAAGTGGCCATAGATAAATAATTCGAGTTTGTAATGATTTATTTTGATCCCCCTCCCTATTTGTAAGCCAGCTCTTCTCTGTACAGTCTTCTCGTACAGAGCATGTAAAATATTCACTCCATACATAATTAGTTTTCGGTGTGATTTTTTTTTTTTTTTTTTTTTTTTTTTTTTTTTTTTTTATGGCCGAGATTACGGCAGCCGTTTCCGATTTCTCGCGGTTAGGCGTATGAGACTCTCATGCGTATGCGCACATAAACGCTATTTACAGGTAGTAAGAACCTAACTTAATCGTTAACAATTCCCTTCTTTAGCACGTTAATGATGTATTCTACAAACATTGCCTCTTTGTAGCGCATGTAACTGATTCATTTACGTAAACAATCTTGTTTATGTAACCCATCTACAGCATCTATTCGGCAAACAAACAAACTTTTTTCCCCTCGCATCAAAATGTCTAATTTCGCAAACAGTCCCTTTTCTCGTCCAAACGACCCCCTCTGACTCGCCTCTGAACGGCAGGTCACCTCAACAACCTGGACTACCACGTGTGCGTCAGGGGAGCCGAGGGCTACTGCGGCATCATGTACACGCCGACGGGGCCCGAGTCCTTCTTCCTGACGGGGCAGACCAGCTTCAACTACTCGGGGGAGACGGCCAACCTGGTGCGTTCTGTGCGAAAGAGGAAGCGTTGACAATATTTGCGAATTTATAAGGAATTTGCGATCGCTTGCAGTCTTGTTAAGATTTGTGCGCAGATGGAGAGGTATTGATATTTTATAGATACATGACTAAGGACATCCGTTTGTTGCCATATACGCAAACATAAACGCATACATAGACGCACCCACGCTCACACCCATCTATGTATATATATATATATATATATATATATATATATATATATATATATATATATATATATATATATATATATATATATGCGTGCATATGTGCGTGCGTGCGTGTGACCTCAGCTCAGAAATCCTGAGAGGACGCATCCCCACTTTCGCCTCGTGTAACCCTCGGCCCGTTCTCTCCGCCTCAGTTCGGGACGAAGGACTGCCAGGCGGACTACATCGTGGTGGCCAAGAGTCGCACCCCGGGGGACAACGACCCCTGGAGTCACGACCGGTTCTGTGGACAAGACATTGGGAACTACGTCAAGGGGCCCATCGTTAGTAAGTATGGCTAAAAGCAGTATTCAAAGGCTTAGGTAAGAAGGGTAGGCCTTCTATAGCAATGGCGATTTTTTTTTTCAAAAGCAAATCTCGATAAACGTAAACGTTTTAACCCATGTAACTGCATTGCATACGTAAATGTAATTGCACTGTAGAGATCTCAGATGTATAGCAATGATATAAGTAGGTCAGAGGCCGAAGACGCAGGCCGCTATGATGCGACATTGAACCTGTAAACTTGATTTATCTAAAAAGTATACGACTATTCCTAGTGAGTGTGTTGCAGGTTTGAAGGTTTAAAGTCGCTCTATAGGACCTTTTGTGATGCCCAGCTAGAAGACCCAGCTGAAGTTACATCAAATGAAATTGCCACCGGAATAACTTTTAGTCTGCCACATCATATCAGTTCGCCACATCATATCAGTTCATACTAGGATAGTTTCAGCATTTTTCATGTTTAATTTATTTGAACACGGGAAAATATCTCAGTATTGTTCTAAACACTTTTCTTTTGCATCAAATCATCTATAG
>NC_091569.1:547431-557431 GCF_042767895.1 Penaeus vannamei | reverse complement strand
ATATATATATATATATATATATATATATATATATATATGAATATATGTAAATAAATAAATATACATATATGTGTGTTTATATATATATATATATATATATATATATATATATATATATATATATATATATATGAATATATATAAACAAATAAAAACTTATACATAAATGAGTGTTTATATATATATATATATATATATATATATATATATATATATATATATATATATATATATATATATATATGAATATATGAATATATATAAACAAATAAATACTTATACATATATGTGTGTTTATAAATATAAATATATATACATATATATATATATATATATATATATATATATATATATGTATATATATATATATATATATATATATATATATATATTTATATATATATATATATATATATATATGTATATATAAGTATATATATACATGTAAATATGTTTGTTTGTATATATATATATATAAATATATACATATATATATACATATATATATATACATATATATATATATATATATATATATATATATATATATATATATATATATATATATATATATACATATATATACATATATATACATAAATATACATATATATACATATATATATATACATATATATATATATACATATGTATATAGATACATATATGTATATATATGTATGTATATGTATATATGTATATCTATAAGTATAAATATATATATATATATATATATATATATATATATATATATATCCCATTGAGACCGGTAGCCATCCTGATTACGCAACTTCTCAAGCGATTTTTGAACTTTACGCGCGAGGAAGAGAACTTTGCCGCTCGTCATAGTGACGTCAATGATTGCGTCTTGCTTTCTGATTGGTTTAGAAACCTCTCAGAAGCCAACACAGCTGGCAAGAGGACAACAAATATGCCGCGGAAACTGAGATCCACAATCTCTGGTAAATATTCCTTTTTTTCTTCGTACAGTTTGTGTAGAAGTTTAACATGCTTATTTTATTGAACTTTAAACCTTAGTTCATCATTGTAAGTGCTTGACGTGCTTAAATGATGGTGTAAAATTAGCAAAAACAAGCAAAATAAAAGTGTATCATATAAGTGCCCTCGGGACTTTTCCGACTGAAATTTCGTCTACTTTTTGGATTTTTGTTAAATACTTTGATATTTGTTGGTTATTGACGGAAATTCCAATGCTGATATGATAATGAAAGTCTTGGGGCATTTTCCCGATAGTTTTGTCAAAGTTTGTTATTTATTAATGGGAAAAAATAGATGTTGAATGTGACCTACGATTACACCGATCATCCTTGTGACACTTGGGTCTTACAGGAATGTGTGAAAGGGGTAACTATAACATTTAATAAAAAATTATTACTTTTGCAGGTGACAAACCATCAGTTGTCAGGAAGCATGATGACCCCACAAGTACATCTCAAGAGGCTGGTGAGTCAACCTCCTCACCTGGTGGGATATCATGCATGTTCCATTGTTTTAAATACCTGCAATAAATTTGTGATACTATTAATTTTATGTGATGGTAACCTTATTTGACGAACTTGAACTAACTAGTGATGCAAATTATCTTAAATACAATTCTTTTGTAGGTGGTGCACCATCATCAAGAAGCTACAGTAGTGGACCAGGCCCATCTACATCTCAACAAACTGATGCTGCACGTTTAAGATGAGGTGGGGCATTGCATTTTATAATGTATCAGTATGATAATATTTCTGCCATTCTGATTAATGCTAGAATTTTCCAATAATTTCCAAGACAAAACACATGGCAATGTTACAACTTCATCTTAATCAGCTTAGGCAGAACAGAGCCATCACGTTTGTCTCATAGCATCTCTGCACTATTATATTGTTACAGGGAGCAACTACTCCCATACAGGAGATGGCAAATCACAGACTAGGTCTTTTCTGGATCTCCTTGATGAAAGTGACTTCAGTGAGAGTGATGATGACTGGCTACCCGAGGCAGTGACGTCATCTGGGAGACTAATTGGAGTTGAAGAAGCTGTCACTTCTTCGGACTCGGATTCTGAAGAGGATCTCCAGATATCTGTATCTTCAACTGCTGGGGAGCCAAGAAGATTGTTTTACCTACGAAATAAATCTTTCGTAGACCATGCTCCTCAGAATGCAACAGAAAATTTAGGAGCTTGTAACTTACTGAAACCAATTGAGTATTTCCTATCTTATGTCAGTGAGGATTTTTTGGGAGATATTGCAATGTATACAAATATGAAATCAATTGAAACTACAGGTGCATGTATTAACACAAACAGCAAAGAAATTGCCACTTTCATAGGAATGACATTTGCTATGTCAATCATAAAGATGCCAAGAATTAGAATGTATTGGCAGTCAAAAACTAGGATCCCTTGGATAGCTGATAAAATGGCAAGAGACAGATTTTTCCGTCTCAGACATTCGTTAAAGGTTATTAATGATAACACTGTATTGGAAGACGACAAAAAAAGTGACAGGTTATGGAAAGTAAGACCTTTGTTGGAAGCAGTACGAACTCGTTGCAGCGAGTTGCCAAGGCTATCGAAGGTCAGTATTGATGAAAGCATGATTCCTTTTCGAGGTAGAATCAGTATCAGGCAACATGTCCCTGGCAAACCTTTCCCAGACGGGTTAAAAATGTTTGTCCTAGCTTCTCCAAGTGGAATGGTACTCGATTTTGATTTTTTTCAAACTAAAGAAGCATTGCTATCCATTATTGAAAAGCTGAATGTTAAACCTGACAGAACCCTCACAACTGGTGAAGCAGCAGTATTAAGGTTTGTGCGCAGTGTGGATGCTGGCACAAGTATCTTTTTTGATAGATTTTTTACAAGCTCAAACTTATTGTGTGATCTGTATGACAGAGGCCTTCGAGGAACAGGCACAATTAAGAAAAACATGGTACCTAAAGAGGCTAAGCAAAGATTAAAGACTGAGGCAACCTTGCGCAAAGAGGGCAGAGGGGCATCCGATTGCCAAGTCCGAAATGATAACAAGGTGGCTGTGACTGCTTGGTATGACAAAAAGTTGGTACTAATGGCTTCCAATGAGTTCTCTATTGATGACGAAGATATATGCCAGCGGTGGTCTAAGGCTACCAATACCCATGTTGGTGTAAAGAGGCCCCGTGTGGTAAGGGAGTACAACAGTGCCATGGGGGGTGTGGATGTTCATGACCAAATAGTCAGCTATTACAGAAGCCCCAATCGCACTAAGAAGTGGACTGTTAGGGTGGTATTGCATGTACTTGATGTTGTAACTGCCAACTGTTGGCTGGAATACAGAAAGGATATGGAGTCAAAACCCAAACAATATCTAGACTTCAAATTAATCTTGGCAGACCAGTTAATGTCAGGTGATTTCTTTGACCATGCCACTGACAGTCAGAGTATTTCTGATGCAAGTCTCTCTTCAGTAGACTGTATTGATTCAGAGACTGAGCCTCCTCTAAAGGCAGCTAAACAGGGCTTGACTCCTCTGCCAAACAGGGCTGAAAGAAAGAAAGGTGCATCTCATCTCCCAATAGTCATTGATGGTAAGAACTCTTTCCGCAGATGTCGCAGAGAAGGATGTAAGAATAGAACACGAACATTGTGCTCTCAGTGTAATGTATTTCTCTGCAACTATGCAAAGAGAAACTGCTTCCTTGAGTTTCATGTATAAGTGATATATTTGCTTTCTGTTTTTTAAGTATGGTGCATATGTTCCTCATCAAAACAATAATTTTGCATAGGATTATTCTATAGAAGTGATATTTTTCTTTAGTCTTGAACCAGAGAATAATCTCATAAAAGATTTATTTTCCTATAGAGGTGCTGCAATTTATTCTAGTCTTGAACTAAAGAGTAGGCTTACTATTTTTACTCATAATTCAATGATTCTATTTTATATACATTTTCAGGGAAAGATACATTTTTTTCTAATTAATTAAGTATTTTTCTACTATTTTATGGAAGAATTTCTTGTTTGCCTTAATGAAGAATTGCAGGTATACAGTAACTGAAAATAGAATATTTTCTTTACATTTTACAGAAAGAAAATGTATTTATTTTTACAAATTATATATGCGTTCTTCTGCTATCTTACAGAAGTATTGTTCTTTAATTGCTGTAATTGTACATTGCAGGTACGCAATCATTGAAAATAAAATGTTTTGTTTCATATTGATGTATTTATTTATCCTTTAAGGAAAATGTTACTAGTAAAGGTGTAAATAAGCATAAATGGAAGATTTTCAACTCAAGGAATCCCAGGTGTCATCACAGCAACAAGTGCCACCTGGGCACCCTATGGCACGAAATGAATTATTGGGTATCTGGATGAGTTATATGATGGATAAAGGTCATAGGATATCGTTTTGGTGTTATTCCCTCCAGCAGTTTTCTCTCGGGTCTCAATGGGATATATATATATATATATATATATATATATATATATATATATATATATATATATATATATATATATATATATATATATAGTGCAATTATGAAAATATTACCATCATAAACAATGTACACTGAAAGCACACACACATCTCAATAACTCATGTTTTCCATTCAATCCTAAGAAAATACAATTGATAAACTCTATAAAACCACTTATGGACATTAACTGTACTGTCCTTTCTACCCTCGCTGCAGTAAATAAACTTGAACATAATATCACTTACTTTGAGTCACAATTTCTCCAATATTTGACAAAGAAGAAGAGAAAACAGGTAATTATTGTCACTTGAGGGTGTGAGAATTTGTGGACCTGTCTTATGCTAAAAATAAAAAGACTGCAGATGCTGTCATTCTAGAAATATCATGGCTGGATTATTTGTGTTTGAGAAGATTACTTTTACGGTCTTTTATTCTGTGTTGCGAGTGATTTAATATTTTGTTTTCTGATATATTCGTAATGGTTTATGTGTGAGACATTTGTTATTTTCTCTTGTTTCGGCAAAAAAGTTGCGAGTCCGTTCTTGTTATGTTCAATAAATACCTATTCTATAATATGTCGCCAAAATAACTATTTAAAACCGAAATACCGCGTTTTTCATATGAAATTAACAGAAATTGCGACATTTAACAGTTTGTTTCTAACTTCAGGTGTTGTAGATTAAAATTCGGCCTGTTAATGGACTAAGACATCTGTAAATGCACGAAAGCTCGCTTACGCGACCCGCAGATAACAAGGCGATTGTTCGTGCTCGCGGCCGAGTGCGAACTCGGCTTGTTTGTGTGGCCGCCCTTCGCTGCTCCGAGGCCGAGCTCGAGGCACACTCTGCGGCGCAGGATGGACTCAGGCATTGACTCGACGGAGAGCAGCAACGGCAGCCTGGAGGAGGGTGGCGGCGCGGCACCGGACGTGGCCATGGAGGGTGAGGCCGCCCCCAGCGAGGAGGCGAACGCTGGTGAGGCCGCGTCCTCCTGCGGCCAGCCTGGCCTCCCGCAGCCGCAGCCGACGGGGGAGGCCCCGCCCGCCGCCCTCGGGACGCAGGCCGCCGCGCCCTCCAACCTAAGGACTCTGGCCGCAGCCGTCGTAAGCTCAGCCGCGCCTGAGGCCGTGGAGAACCACAGCGGCAGCGCTGGCGAGGAGGCCCCTCGGGACAGCAGCACCCTGTTCAAAGTGGTGAGGACTCAATTGCGCTTCTTGTGCCAGAATAACTGTTCATTTGGGCACAGAAGATCATATTTTACACATAATGCTAAAATTAAAAATTTTGTAAGAACTTGACAGTATTATGATTAGGTGCGAGAGAAAGGTTGTGTTGTGGGTCATTCTTTCTGTAAATACCGTGTTGCCAACATTGATATGATTACTATTGATGAACTGATTGGTTTTTTAATACGTCTGTTTAATGGATAGCAACAATTTCGGTATAGTTGGATTCCTCTCATGCAGGTTTTCAAATATATAGAGATTATTTTGCGGAAAACTCCATACCAAATTTAAAGTTTTAAAATACATATTAACACTACAATAACATAATAATAGTGCAGAAATTTATAGCATGAGACAAAGTTCCCCATTCACTAATCGGCTAAGTCAATGTAAACAAACGATGCAACTCCTAAGATGGCGCTCAGGAAAGTAGTAAGAGTGCTACTCTCTATCGGTTGAAAAACATTTTAGTTTGATTTCATGCATTTTTACCATACTTTGTCCATACCAAATATAAAGTACTAGTATATTTCATTAATTAAACAAATTTATCTTCTATCTAATCACATTTTACTATTGGTATAATTTACTGTGACTTCACTGTACGGAGCACTGATACATTTCACCAGTAGGGCAGTCGTCGTGGGTGCCCACTTAATTCTGTGTGTAAGTGAGAGAGGGAAGTGACTGGCGATGATTTGTGATTGGTGTGATTTCTCATACTCTGATTTTGTTGAAAAATATGGGGATCAACCTGATAAACTCATAGAACTGGTGCAACCGCATGATCTGATTCTTAAAACAATGAAGTGTCCAAAGTGCAAAGATAATTGTAACCTTGATTTAAAAGTTACGCCTCTGGGCCAAAGATTTAAAAAAATACCATGTAATTCTAAAGTAAAGATGTTTAAAGGCACATGGTTCAGTAATGACAAATTTGACGTTAAAACAAATTTTCTTTTTATTAACCTTTCCTTGAAACCCGAGTTTAACAGTGACCTAGCAAAATTAGTGATGAAACAGTTTGTGATTGGGCAAGCTTTTCCCGAGAGGTTTTGATAAAATGGTGAATGAATAATAGCAAACAGTTAATTGGTAGTGAAGGGTTACATGTGGAGGTTGATGAATCAAAGTTTGGGAAAAGAAAATATGTTAACAATAGAATTTTATAGGGCCAGTGTTTATTTAGTGGTTTCTGTAGAGAATCTAAGGGAATTTGGTTATGTGCTACATCCTGATGTAAATTTATGAGGTAATGATGTATTCCAGAATCAGGGTTAGGGGGTGGCATTTTCTTCAGGGGGTGTCACAGGTACCACATTGCCATCCATTAGATGATTTAGTGACCTATTATATACATTTCTTTCATATTTTACCTTGCAGTTTTCCTGCTACCCTTCTTGTTTTTTACTTCAAACTAAATAAAAGGTGTCACTTTGCAATAGCACACACCACTGTGAACAAGGTAAACTGCAGCTATATGAGATTGTCAGATTCATCTATGACATTTCTGTTACATATTGTAATGGGTAATTCTTTATAGTATAGACGCTCTCGCCAAAGTCCCCAACTCCATGTCAAAAAATTTATTTGCTAATATGTTTCTGTAATTTGTTATGTTCGAGGGTTGATGAGGGGCTCTGTCCCCCAGCACTCCCCAGGAAACATTGTCTTCACCTCGGTATGCACAGCAAGGTAGAGATGAAACTCAGGAGTACCGAGAGTGGTGTTTTCTGCAATTTTTTTCCTTTATTTGTGGAGTTTGGGAGTTCCGTTCGTGTCTGCAGATTATTTCTTGTACTGACTACTGCAATTTTTTGTCATCTACAGGAATAGGATACTCAATTTGCAGTTAACTTAGTGTGTCCATATCATAAATATATGTGTATGTATATGTGTATGCATATGTATATGTATATGTATATATATGTATATGAAAGATAGACAGATAAGCAGTTTGTATATGCATTTTCTTATCCAACAGCCGAAAACGGAGTTTCCTGAAGGGAGTCGGCTAAAACTCCACTTCCCCCTCTACGAGAGTGGCAATGGTGTACAAGACGGGGAAGTAACATCTTGTGAATTGGAGCCTCCGTCTGGTTTAACTTTCGCCAATGTCTCGCCTTCCATGTGCTTGAGTCGTGGATATGAAGCCTATTGTAAGTTTAGTGATGCTTTTTTGTTAAAACTATTAGCTTCAGTTATATATGAAAGAATTAACATTTCCCATGAGGACCTGATGATGATATGCATTGGATTCCTATGTGTGTTTTGAAAATTAGTACAAGTTTAAATGCATTTTTCTTTTAAGTTGGTGTGTGACTACTTGTTTCTGTGTTTATGTTTTCGTTCCCAAAATTACGTTGAAGAGTTGAAGGTTGTCAGTGTGTCAAGCGAAAGTTTAGTAATTTTCACATGTAACTTTTTTTTATTGAGGACCCTTTTATTTTATCTCAGCCAGATAAATATGATCATATTATTGGCTTTTCTCTTGTTATCACTATGTGTTAATAGAAGTCCAATATAAAAGGATTTGTTTGTTACTCTTGTTACAAGTTTTATAGATTTATGTACAATCCTCTTACTGTCCAAATTCACCAATAACTGCTGTATACTAAAAGAATTTGGAAGCAGAAGGGAATGCACATTAAAAATTTTGTTGTAGTAATGAACAGGAATATTTGGGGGGGGATAATTGATAGGAGCTTTGGGTGCGTTCTCTTCTCGCTTTTCTCTATTTTTGTTTGTTTGCTATATAATTATTTTTGCATCATGTAGGTATTGGATTTTATCTCCTTATTTTTCTTCTGATGCTGTTCCTTTCTGTCAGAGTAGTGATATAGATGTAATATTCTTTCCTCTTTTAGCTCAAGGGTATGCAGTGCTTCCATATGAAAATAACACCCTTCAGAAAAAATTAAAAAACCTTCGGCTGAGAATGAGACAACAGCACTATCAGATACTGTCCAATAAAGCAAGTAAGTTTTCTTTAATTTTTAGTAATTTCCTAGGATCCTGATGTCTTTCCACTTTATAGAGCAACAATTATATGATTTGATGACATGTATGACTTCAGGCCTTCTGTGCCTCAATATATGGATGCATGTAGACAAATATATAGACATGTCAACCCATATCAGCCACCAAGAGTCTATTATTAGGCCAATGGGACTTCACCTTGTTTCTCCATTTCTCAAATTTGCAGGAAAAATGTTTTCATTTTCTAAAGCTCTTATTCTGGATACTGTTACTATTATTATTGACATTATTTTTATAATGTAATTGAAATAGTTATATAAAGAAAGATAAAAGAATCTTTCCAAAATTCAAGGAAAAGGATAAGTAGGAGAGGCTGGTAAGAATAGTAATTGACTCCATAGTGACTAAGTAATTGTGAATGCAATTAAGAGACTAAAATACAGTTGAACATTGGTTTCATAGACATATATATGTAGTGTCCAGATAGAAGAATAGATATACTGATTAATAGGCATATATACTTATCTAGAAGAGCTTTAAAGATATAGATAGATAGATTATTTATATGTTTTGTTTCATTTCCAGAAGAGAGAAAACTTCGGATTGCTGCTAGCTTGAATAATGTTGAAACAGTAGAGCAGCTTTTAAGGGAAGGCGTCAACCCAAAAGTTACAGATGACAAGGAGAGATCAGCCTTGCACATTGCCGCCTCCAAAGGTTACACAGACATAGCAAAGTGAGAATTTTAAAATTATTATTTCATCATTTGATAGGAAGGTGTAGTTTCACGTCATCAGTTAGGAGATGGCATTTAATTTGTGATATAATGGATATGTTGATATTTGACAATTCATAAAGGATACACATGCACATTCACACTCGCCCTTTGATCCATCACGTCACGTCATGAAAAAGTTTGGCTTGAAGGGCTGGTAACATAAACATGTCATGGGAAAATCTTGTTGTGGTCCCGGGTAATGCAAACTTGCCATTATAAGCATTTAGACTAAAGGTCGGGGTGATGGAAAAGACTCACAAGTGCTCAAACCTCTTGGAGGGTGATTAGACTCATTTGATGTATGGAAAGGGACTTTTGCACTATTTTCATTGACAAACGAGTGTGCAATGCATTGTCCGTGACCCACGACTGGAAGAGTGACAGCTGCAGGGAGGATGCCATTTCCATGTTCAGCATCCTGGCTGCTGTGACTGGAGGCACAGTTTTTATAACAAAAAATTGAATATTATGAGAAAAAATGACAGAAATGACAAAATGTTAATTATTTTTCTATTTTATGAACTACCTAAAGGGGATGATACGGAGTTAGTGC
>NC_091569.1:524931-542431 GCF_042767895.1 Penaeus vannamei | reverse complement strand
GTTTGGGGTTGTCTGCTGCTAGCTTTTGGAAGCAGGGTTGGATATTGGCTAGTTGACCTTCCCTCTTACCTCCCCCCCCCCTTCCCATTTCCCCCATGCCCCCCCACCCCATTTCCCCCATGCCCCCCCACCCCCATCGCTCCCCCACTTCATGATTGAGTTGTAGAAAAGACAGTATTATGCAAGGAAAAAGGGAAGATTAATATTTTTTCTTCATTTGATGCTTGTGTACTTGTATGTTACTTGTCATACAACTTTACATCCATGCATTCAGTGCCTTTTATGCAGTTGTGGTTAATGTAATTAGCCTTTCTTTTTCTTGACCTTTTTCTTTTGGGTTATAGTATTTGTTTTACTTTGTTTTCAAAATTCTGTATTTTACTGTCTCTGTATGAGTCTTTGCATACATTTTAAACTAAATGATAATGACTTTTTTTGTTACATGCATATGTGCTGTTTAAGTGTGTATTCATGCAAAGACACATACAAATATACACAAACACACATACAAGTTCCTACACACATGCATGCAAATGCACACTTGGATGCAGACACATATAAACACACATCCACACTCACACTTTTGTGTGCATAAGTGTCATACTTGCCTATTATATGTAGAGGCTAGAAGGTGAATAAGGTTCTTTATTTGCTATTGGATAATGAAGGGTTTTCAGAATGAGAACAATTATTTTTATGAAACCATTGAGTGATGAAACTTAAGACTGCTAGGCTTTGGTTGGTGGAGGAACAGTGGCCAAAGAATCTTAATCTTAGATGTTAATCTGGCATCAGGTTACTAAAACTAACATGTTCCAGTTAAACATGTGGATTGTATTTGGCTGATCTTGTTGTGTGATAGGGGGACACTCTTAGGTAATAGTACAGGACCTAATGCTGGGTGCTTGCAAACACAGACACACACGCACACACACTCACAGTCACTCACTCACACTCTCTCTAACACTGACACACACACATGCATACACCTTCATGTGAGTGATTGCACATACAATAACCACACGCGCCCACTAATATACACAGGCACACGCACATTCCCACACATGGACACACATACATACATACCCTCATTATATTTCACAAAATATTCAGTAAGACAGAAAAACACATGCAGGAAACTTGTATTGAATTGTAGTTGTTCCTTTAAGGATTCAGATTTGCACAATGATGTGTCCTCAGTATTATGATACATTCAATCAACATCTGTTCCCTGGCAAAAATTGGAGCTCAGTATTACAGCCTGGAATTTCTCGCCCGGTCAGCTGATGCTGGTGTTTGGTCTTTGTGATAAAGGTTGTTTCTGTGATTCTCATTAACTTATTTTTATATTTATGGTATGTAGGTGTATGAGCAGATTTGTATGAAATGGTTAATCATTTTTACCGGTATTAGTTTATTAGCTTTTTGTTTTGGGTTTTTGGAGGAGGATGGACAAAGTATGTCAAAGTTGTAGCCTCTTTGAAATTATCTAAAGGTAGTTTAAAAAGTTTAAATGAAACTGTTGTATTTTTTCAATTTTTAGTTCATAAGGAGACTCACATTCGGAGATTTCAGTCAGATTGTTCTCTTGAGTATGACACGCCATACACTGTGGCCACTTGCAGAGTATAAGTTGTACTCAGCCTGTCAGTGATGATGCAGTCTGTGTGTTGTGAGGTTGGAATGTTGAATTTCAAGATGCCTAATTCAGAGGTAGTTGTCTTCAATGTGATAGGGGTATCCTTAGTACAGAGGTGAAGTCTGTATATATTTTTTTTTATTTGATAAGGTGAAGAGATGGAAATTTTATACAATAAAAAAGAAAAATTGATGTATGCACTATGTTTTCTTGTAGTTATTTCTTTGTAGTTTTAATATTTTATCATTTGATAATTAAACTCACAAGCTCTTCAGTTTTTCAACACTAATCTTTACAGCTGTTCTGCATTATTCTTTTAGTCACTACCATTTATATTTAATTCATGTTGTGATTAGTAATCCTTGTATAAAAAAGATTGTGTTCTTCCTGCTCAAAATGGGACCCATAAGAAAAAAATTAAAATTAAAGTTGCTCTTTCCAGAAATAATCATGCGGGAAAGACATCCCACTTGTTCACGCGAAGGGGTTGCTGATGTGACTGTAGAAAAGGGAGTGACCACAACACCCAAAAGGGGGAGAGTGAGTGAGAGAGTGACTGTGTGTGTGTGTGTGTGAGAGAGTGAGTGAGTTAGTGTGTGTATGTGTGTGTGAGAGTGAGTGAGTGAGTGAGTGTGTGTGTGTATGTGTGTGTGAGAGTGAGTGAGTGAGTGTGTGTGTGTATGTATGTGTGTGTGAGAGAGAGTGAGTGAGTGTGTGTGTGTATGTGTGTGTGAGAGTGAGTGAGTGAGTGTGTGTGTGTATGTATGTGTGTGTGAGAGTGAGTGAGTGAGTGTGTGTATGTGAGTGAGTGAGTGAGTGAGTGAGTGTGAGTGTGAGTGAGTGTGAGAGTGAGTGTGTGTGAGTGAGTCTTAAGGGACACTGTGAAATGCATGATACTTGCAAATGTTTCCATTTCTTTATTAGTCTATTAGTCTATAGACTTTTATTGACTTAACTCAAAACCCAAAAATATTTGAAGTTTACTCTCCTTTATGAGGTTATGCAAATTTGAGTGGGATGATAAGTGAGTTGAGAATTTTGAAGTAAAAAATAACCTCAAGGGATGGAAATTTGGCAAGATTTTTCTTACACTTTCATTCTTTTACAAGATTCTGTGGAAGATGCATTTTTTGAAAGTTAATTGTACATATGTACTTATGATGAGACAGTAGAGGGGCATTTTAACATATACAGGTATGCAAATGATAAAGAGATAGATGCTTCCACACAACTGTAAATATAGGTTACTTTTGTTTTGAAAATATTTTGTTTGTGCTTTTGTAATTTTCCAGCAAAAAAAAAGTGAATGCAAACTATTTTTTATATTTTGATTGAACTCATAAATGAAACGTAGTCATACCTGTACGTTTTGGTTGAGAAGGACACACTTGTCTGGCATTTTTTTTTTCTGTTTTAAAATGTGTACTGCAAATTTTCTTTCTTGTGTGTGCATCGAAACTTTTAGAAGATATGAATTTAAAGAACTACAGTACCACAAATTGTTTTGGAATCTCCAAACTCCACATTGTAAATAATATTTTGTTAAGATAAAATAAAAAGGGAACTATATTCAATTTTTTATTTTCCCCCTACCTTGGGCCTCAGCCCTTAACTCAGCTGATTTTGCATGGTCTTCTCCTTTTTGTTTCCCTTTTTCCAAACCCTTTTGCTGGCCATTTCTGAAGTGAGAGCCATGTTGACAGGGTGAAAGGCTGACTGCAAGTCATGAACTGCCTGGGGGAGCCATGAGCATGGTATCCCCATTTAGTTGTCTAGCTCTAACCCTGCAAGGGGACAACTCTAAGGGGTAGATTATTTCTCTCCCCAACATACTCTAGGCTTATCTTAGCCAGTGATGAAGACTGTACCATTATTAGGGGCATTAAGGCTTGCCCCACTGATTCTGGTTCCCTGACCCCAGGCTCTTCTTCGACCATGACTCAACTCTGCTACTACTACCCCCTCAATGCAACTCTCACATCTGCCAGTCCAAATCGTCCATCCAAGTCAATACTCGATCTCCAGGAAACCTTCTCCCTCTCCCAACATCCTCTACTTCATCACCTCCACAGCTTTCTTCATCAACTTCCCCATCCTCCCTTATTACTGCCCCGCAGCCTTATTGTCCACCCCTCCACAGTACTACCTCTTAACACTGCTCCCTCTTCCACACATCTCTTCTTCTACTCCCACCTCTGCAAACATCTTGAATACTCTGTTTAGCCCAGCCAAATAGGATCAAAAACAAGCAGACAAAGTTCCTTCCGCAGTCACCCCGATCGTTCCCACCTTGTCACAGTTACATCCCAATCCCAAGCTCTAGTGTTATCAACCCTAACTGACTTCACTGGCAAATCCATTCCAGCCCAGCCTCATTCCTCCCTCATTATTTGCACCAGAACCGTCTCTATCTCTGCGAGAAACAGATTGTGGAGAAGACTAACTTGCCTGCCTCTTGGACTATGACGCAGTATCAGTACAGTGCTACACATAATCGTAAGTCCCCCACCAATATTGCCAAGATTACTTTCCTTAATCATGATCCCCCCTTTAATTCTTACAATGAATCCCTCCCCATCCGACCAATTCAACCTACCCCCTAGTCAGTGTTATAATTGTTGATGTCTAGGCCAAACACTATCGTTCCACAGCACGTTGCCCTCTATGTGCCCAAAATAGTCATAATTGCCTAATAAAGTCCTCTGCTCTACCCCTCCCCCATCCTCCTATCATGTTTCTACATCATTCCCAGTATCTCTTCCTCATCCCACTTTTACCCCCTTCCCTTCCTAGTCAAATTCTTTTGCCATTCTAAATCCAAACATTCCAGTCTCCCACTATTCCAGGAACTTCAGTCACTACTTACCCGTTACCTTCCTCTCTTCCTCCACGCTAAAACATCAGAAATACCTTTTCATAGACAAAGTTAAATCCTTAAGTATATTATTTACTTATTATCTTAGCACTTGAGTATTCAGGGACAGATATTTTCCAACGTTGCTATATTCCTGGCAGAAGAATAATTAACTAATTTCTCTCTCTCACACTGACTGAAAGAAAGCTTAATCACATTCTGGTTATGCTTAGCAATTTTGTTCCTGAGCTGCAATACACACCATTTGCAGCAGTATATTGCCATAAATGTAGAACTACCTCAGTGACTTCGATCACTCTAGATACTGATTCAGAATGAGCAATACAAAATTACTAAACTAAATATAATATAGTGAATAAATATAGATTGAGAAGAACAAAAACTGGAACAGGCACGAGGACCTTTCATGGCATCTGGAAAATTTCGATACCATGATAGTTTTCAGCCTGAGACAGACTAGTTTATACATAAAGGGTAATGATTTTTCCCATACAAACATATCATTTATTGACATGTACAAAGTTAGGAAGTTAGTAGTTATTTTCTTACACAACTCGTACTACCATAACGAGCGTAGCAAAGAGAATAGATGTACAATTTACCAATATATCATCACAGATCTAATGTTATCTTCCATAGACACATACAAAAATAGATGAATATGAAAATTAGGTAGAAAACACAAGAAGTATTTTATTAAGCTGTTGATGATTTTTAAAAGTTACATAACATTACATTACACAAACTTCTGTTCCTTTGCCTTGTATGTTCACTGAAAGAATCCGTTTGCCGATTTTGCCAGAATTCCTATAACCAGATCTTCAAATAACAATGGAATTGGTTTCGTAAAACAATACTAGCGCTTTTATCTGATCTGAATGTTCCCGCTATAAAAATATCAATTGGCATTCGTTTCAGAAATCACTTATATTTTGAAAGCAACACACGTAGAGACCGGAATTTTCCCAAACAGATACAGACATTAAGAAGAATATATTGCTGGGTTGCTAACACGTCGTTTATGAAATGTGACCAGGACAGTAACAGTATCGGCATCAGACTTACAGCAGAATCACGATATCGATTTCATGATAACGAAGTACAGTGTATATTCTCGATAACAAAATTCACTGATGTACACTAACGGAAATTGACTCCACCGCACAGACAGATATCCAATCGGGAACACATAAAAGACCTTCATTTTGCAATGTATTAAAACTATCTCAGGCACGAAAGTTTTCTTCAAGTTATGCAATGAGCGAGGAAGACAAACCACGTATTTTTTTTCATATAAATGGAAAAAAAGAGCAATAGAGACACACATCAAGCACATCACGTGGCGAAACCCTCAAGCACGCGAGAGAATTCGAGAAATGATTTTGATATACGGACAGACACAAATTTCCATCGATAGATTCTTTGGGTCACGTATATGGTAACAAAATTTAACACCTATTGTCTTCATTTTTCCCGTTTTTTTCTGGATTCTAACTTTTCCGAGCTTCATTTCTGGAGAAATTCTGAACTCTCTCTAAACTCGATCATCGAATATAAAAACCCTGCATATCTTCAAGTTTTCAATTGAATGATAGAATAAAAAAAATCACGGGTAATGAGAGAAAGAAAGAAGGAAAGAACGAGATATGCATTTGATTGATATAAAAAAGGCAAAAGTTAAAGTGATATGAAAAAAATAATCACCGTGCAATTTTCAACAGCATTTTTTTTCCATTCTTTCACACTTACTTCAAGGGCCACGCCTGTCTCGTATCACTGGAACTGCGAAGTCGTTCTAAAATATAAATACCTAAACAGAATAGATAAACACCATTTTACTCACATGCCTCACAACACGTGCAGGTTCTCACACGACTTAGTTTTGCGGTCTTTGTTCAGGAGTTTGTTCAAAATGCCCTTGACCCGAAAACTGTTTTTGTGGCGCATCCGCTGCTGGGTGGCGGTCGGCGAGCCCTCGGAGCCCGAGCCTGGCGCCTCCTGGTTCTCGCTGCTCAGGACCTTGTTCTTCAGGCGGATCTGGGGGAGGAAGCAACGGGGGGAGGGGGGTTAGGGGAGGAAAGCGACTCTCTTTCGCTCGCTGTAGCTTTCTCTCTCTCTCTTTCTCTCTTTGGTTCTCTCACGCTCTCTCTCTCTCTCTCTGGCTCTCTCTCTCTTTGGCTCTCTCACGCTCTCTCTCTCTTTGGCTCTCTCACGCTCTCTCTCTCTCTCTCTCTTTCTTTCTTGCACTCACTCACTCACTCACTCACTCACTCACTCACTCACTCACTCTCTCTCTCTCTCGCTCACTTTTTACTGTTGAATAGAAAAAAATGGCAAAATTACTTTTTTCAGCGTTTGTGTCATGATAACTATCGCCATTCAAATCATTTCCAATGTAAACACGTAAACACTTCCGAAATTATTTGTCCGCTATTTATCCACACCCTCAATACTTAGACTTCGTAGACTATACAACGCCCGCACTTCAGGCCACGGGCGCCTCCTGGAATGAAGACTGAATTAACGGGAGTCCAGAAACCACTCTTGGAGATAAAAGCCCAAACCGCAAAAGTAAAAGAAAAAAAAAATAAATAAATAAAAAAAAATAAAAAATAAAACCATGCAAAATAGAAACCAAAACCACGAAATGAATTACACAAATGGAAACACATGATCACAAAATCCATTAAAAAAAAGTAAACATAAAACGCAAAAAAAAAAAAAAACGCAAAACACTATACCCCCTAAAAAAATAAAAATAAAATAAAACCCGCATAAATTTCTCCCACAAAACCTCTAAAAACCTCTTCTTGAAACCCGCCCACCACGCGACCCCGCCCGCCGCCCACCTGGGTCAAGATGCCGACGAGCAGCTCATCCACGTTGTGGTCGATGCCGGCGCTCACTTCGATGAACTTGCACTCGTAGGTCATGGCCAGAGTGCGGCCCTCTGGGGGTCAAAGGTCAGGGGTCAGTGCGAGTTAAGAGCCGGAAGTTGGGTTTGGGGAAGATTTTGGATTTTTTTTTTTTTTTTTTTTTTTGGGGGGGGGGGGGGTAAATTATTGTTGCTGTTGTTTGATTCTTACTCTCACTGTTCTTGAATATATTAACCTCTCTCTGTTCGTGACTCGATCCCGCGCCGCCAGATTGTAAGGCAGGCACGCTATCCATTCGTCCACCACTCAACTAAAAGGATTGTGCAACCAGGCACCATCTGGCACCATGGATTTTACCCAACTACTCATACCTGAGTAAGTATAGCGAGATTTTACACGCAATCCCAGCGAGCATTCGGGACTTATGGAGAGCAGATCAAACCCCAAATCAGATAACCTGAGGTATATTAATGAAAGATGGAAATAATGCACTACCGCATTTATATCAAATTATTGTTGCTGTTTGATTCTTATTATCACATTGTTATTATGATTACTACCGTTCTTGTTATTACTTTAAAACTTCTTTATCGCCATTATTATCTTTATCATTCTTACTATTATCATTATCATCATCATTAATATCATTATTATTACCTTCATCACTATTGCTATCATTATTACCAGAACAATCTTCCTCTGAAATAGAATGAATAAACAAAAGTAGACAATGATGTTGAGGTAAATTTTACAGATTCGAAACCCAAGGAGCCTTACAAGGGGGCCAGAGGTGAGGAAAGGAATCTCATTTTTGGTCCCAGACAAAGACCCTACGTTACTGGTCTCAAATAAAATATCTATCGGACTCTTCCAAAACAACAAATCCTTCTTACTGGTCCCATTCAAAGAGTCTCTTAAACTGGTCCCAAATAAAGAGAACATGTCGTATTGGTCCCAAATAAAGAAGTTCTCTTGGTCCTAAAGAGGGAGTCATTCTTATTAGTCTCAAAGCATCTCTCTTGCAGATTCCAAACAAAGAATCTGTGTCAAGGGTCCCATATGATCCCATAAAAAGAATCACTATTATTAGTCCCAGACAAAGAATCCATTTCTAGTCTCAAATAAAAAAACCCTTTCTGGTCCCCAACAAAGACTCCTTTTCTGGTCCCAAAAATCCTCTTCTGGTCCCCAACAAAAAAACCTTTCTGGTCCCAAACAAATAATTCTCTTCTAGTCCCAAACAAAAAGCCCTTTCTGGTCCCAAACAAAAAAATCCTCTTCTGGTCCCCAACCAAGACTCCCTTCCTGGCCCCCCTCCCCCCCACAACCACCTGCTCGTCGAGCCCGAACTCACCCGACGTGGTGACGACCCGAGTGCGCTGCAGGTCGGTCTTGTTGGCCACGAGGATCACCGCTCTCTGAGTCACGTGACCCAACGACCACACGCGGCCCAGCACCGTCGACGCCGCCTTGAAGCTCTCGCGGTCGTTGATGGCGTACACGACCACCCAGCCGTCCGCGTGGCCCTCTCGCTGCGGGGGGAGGGGGAGGGGGAAGGGGAGGAGGAAGGGGAAGGGGAGGGGAGGAGGAAGGGGAAGGGGAAGGGGGTCGTCAGAGGAGGGGGAAAGGGGGGGTGGTCAGAGGAGGGGGAAAGGGGGGGTGGTCAGAGGAGAGGGAAGGGGAAGGGGAAGGGGAGCGAGAGAGGAAGAGGAAGGGGAAGGGGAGGGGGAGGAGGAAGGGGAAGGGGTAGGGGATGGTCAGAGGAGAGGGAAAGGGAGGGGGGGTGGTCAGAGGAGAGGGAAGGGGAAGGGGGTGGTCAGAGGAGGGGGAGGGGGAGGGGGTCAGAGGAGAGGCAATGGGAGGGGGGGTCAGAGGAGAGGGAAGGGGAGGGGGAAGGGGAGGTGGGAGGGGTAGGGGGAGGAGAGGGGGGTTGGGAGGTGGTCAAATTTCATAGGGGCGAGAGGGGGGGGGGGTGGTGAGGAGAAGGACAAAAGCGGAGAGAAATTGAGAAGAATTACGATTATTTATTTTGTTGCAAATTCAACAATAATTATGATAGTGTTATTGTTATCCTATTAATTAAGAATATTACAGATATCAACACCATTATGACCATCACCACTTAAGATAAGCATCATCATCATCATCATCATCATCATCATCATCATCAC
Organism: Penaeus vannamei; assembly: GCF_042767895.1. Taxonomy (NCBI): domain Eukaryota; kingdom Metazoa; phylum Arthropoda; class Malacostraca; order Decapoda; family Penaeidae; genus Penaeus; species Penaeus vannamei. Next base: position 532,870 of record NC_091569.1, on the reverse strand, counting down.
AACCATTACTACTGCGATATCACTCATTCTTCCACACTCCTTCTCGGGCATTCAGACGCTTCTACCCCCCCCCCCCCCCCGTGGCATTTCCCTTCGGTATGCCCCCGCGGTCGCCAAGGCATTCCACGAGATTTTCCAACCGCCACTTTTCGAAAATTTAAATCTCCGAAGATTAGCATTTTGATAGCCTGCCTCCATCGTTAAACGTCATTGTTATAGTCATCTCCATTAGCATAATTGAGCTGCTATTTGATGCCATTTTTTTCTGATTGTTGATTTATCTTCATTATTTCTGATTTTGTTGTGATTTTTTTTCCGTCATTACTACTGGTGCTGTTACTACTATATACAGTTTATCTATATTTCTATCTCTGCAAAGAAAAAAGAAAATGTCAAAAGTCCGGACGGGGCAGTTGGCTGAAGTGCGAAATATGGTTTCTTGTGCGTGACAAATTCCCGACGAGTAAATGCTGTGCGCTCGATGCCAGGAAGACTTTTCAACTATTGAATGAATGAATAAATAAATAAATATATAAATAAAATAAAAGACGGTACCATTCTCTCGTTGTATGTTTTGTTCATCTTCCTCTTCCTGTATCTTTCTCCCCCTCACTCACACATTCTCTCACTTACTCACTACATATAACGTACGTTTGTACATACGTCTATTTCTCGCCGACGTGGCACGCGCAACCATAAATAGAGAAAAGGAAGATATATAGATAAATTACATGCAGTCATCCCCTCTCCTACGACTCTCTCCCAATCTCTCTTTCCCTTCTTTACGCCTTTCAAACGAAGGAGAATTAAAATCAATACTTCCGCCGGCAAAGGAAACCGGGCGTCACTCTCATCGGGTTATTTTTACAGCATCCGTCCACAGATGCTTATGTCCTTCGGGTGCAAGGAGAAGGCGAGGAATTCCGCCGCCCGGATGGCTCCTTCCCTGGCCCTTGGCGTGGACTGTTTAGCCGAGCCATAACCAGCCACGAATTTCAGTCAACTTTTGCCTTCTGCCGCCACGTCACCGTCATTTCGTGATTTTTCTTTGTTTTGTGGACACTTTTAAAAAATTAAGACTGTATAAATGACATATACATACGAAGGTAATAAATATGAATAGTGTTCACTCACACATCCGGTAGCACGTATACGCGGCTTTCACGCTTGGAAGGACCACCTCAATGAAAGCAGCAACAAAGACTAGAAAGTAAGTTAAATGTGGCGTGCGGAGTCCGTAGAGTTACAAAATCCATCAACAACGTACTGCACAACACATTCTGCGAAATTCATGGACTATTATTCATGGTGGAAATATCCCAGTCCTCAGTTGAATAAGCAAACCTCGTAGGCTGTCATTAAAACGAAAAAAAAACGTGAGAGTATTAAGCAGATATAATCCCTGCAAACGGACACCTACAAAGAAAATTTTGTTTGTTTAATATCTAGGCAAAGGATGCTTTATGTGCTTGCTCTTCCCTCCCCAACGAATCGCCAAATCATTGTTTCATTATTCCGACACAGTGGATCTTACATTATTCTAGCTATTATATTAATACGTGGCAACGCTATCTTTCCATTAAATATGCGAGGGATAAAATTTATTTCAGTAGCAGCACTGCACGAGCTACACATTCTATGATGAACAGGTAAGAGATAAGCGGTTTTAAAACGATGCACTGGTTTGGAATGAATAAAAACAAATGAACAGATACGCGTTCAGTTCTTATCTCTGTTCGCATATATTGCACAACTGCATGAACTACCATACATACGCGTTTAGGTATGTCAACTGCGGTAGTAGACTTCAGCTGAGCTAACATTGCATATCTCTCTTTCTTTCTTTCTTTCTTTCTCTCTCTCTCTCTCTCTTTCTTTCTTTCTCTCTCTCTCTCTCCACAACCTTCCTCTCACTCTCACTCTCTCTCAGTCTCTCTCTCTCTCTCTCACCCTTACTCCCTCCTAGTCGCTCTCGCTCATTCTCACTCTCTCTCTCTCTCTCTTCTTTCCTCCTCCTCTTCCTTTTCTTATTCTCTCATCCCCAGGTAGTTCTCGGCCCCACTACAGGAGGAGACAAGTGTCACCACGTCGAACCCGAAGCCTCGCAGATGACCCAAGTCTTTCACAGCGACATAAATGAAATGTGGGAAGAAGCAACAGGAAACCGTTCTCCAATAAAGTCTAACTGATTTGCGATGGAATTTTTATTTGCTGAAGTACCGTAAGGAAATACATATCTAGGCAGGATAGGGAGGGGTACATCCACTCATGTATTGATGTACATGTACTAAAACTATCCCTGGGTTTGTGTACATCCCTCTCTTTCTGTATTTATATCTGCATCTATATCTATCCCTTCATCAACATCTATATCTATCTATATATAATATATATATCTATATATCTATATCTATATCTATCTCTCTCTCTCTCTCTCTCTCTCTCTCTCTCTCTCTCTCTCTATATATATATATATATATATATATATATATATATCTATATCAGTATATCTATCCATCTATACATGAAGGTATGTGTGTCCCAGAGAGGCAAGGGCCATTAGACCTCCCCCCCCCCCCCGTCAGCCCAGCCTTCAAGTCCCTTTATGTTCCAGAATTAAAAAAAAAAATCTGTTATTCCTTCCCCTAAGGCGGCTCGGGTACACGACCCTGATTTAATAAGAGAGCACATCAAGGGACGCCGTCAAAGCCAAGGGTTTATATAAGGTTTCGCGCAAACAGGAATGCTGCAGGAGGCTTCACACTGGATCTGAGGGCCTCGATTCGCTCGCTACAAGATCTCATTGTCTCTTGATGGGGTGAGGGGAGGGGTGGGAAGGGCTGGGGGGAGGGGATGCAGGTAAAAAGGGAGGGGTAGGGAGGTAGGGGGAAGGGGGTGCGGGTAAAGGGAGTGGGGTAGGGAGGAAGGGGGAGGGAGAGGGGTAAGGAGGAAGGGGGAATGGGTGGGTGAGGTCAAGGAGGAAGGGGATTGGGTGGGGGGGAGGATTATGGGGGCGGAAGGGGGGAGAGGGACTGCAGGCAATGAGGGGGTGGGGATGGGGAGTCCAGCCCAGTGATTGTACGTTGGAAAGAGAACTTGACTGACATGATAATGGAAATGAAAATAACAATAACGGTAATGGTAATGACAATAACAATAATAACAACAACAATCAATAATGATAATGATAATAACAACAACAGCATTGATCATGATAACAATAATAATATTAGTACCAATAACCATGATAATTATCATTACAATGACCTCAAAATTATTAGTAATGATATTGATTCACAATAATACAATGAAAAAAAATCCAACAAATAACACCTACACTAATAATGGTAATTGTAGAAGTAAAATGATAACACTAATCGCACTTATAGTACTGAATGTAATACTTATTTTGTATAAATACCTTTACAACTGATGCTACTCATGGTCAATTTAAGGATTACTGTCAATGTTTTTATTGATATTGTATCATCATAGTGGTAACAATTATCATTATTATTTTTATTATATCTTAGCATTATCATGTTTACTATACTATTTGAAACATAATAATTAAGATGAACATCAATGTCTGTCTCATTACTTTCATTACCATAACATTGTCATAAATATATTTTCATCATTACCATTATCATAACTATCATCATTACTATACAACTCAAATAACAATACGAATATCAAAGATCACCAGTGAATCTCTCCTAATCATTCATTCTGTAATCACCATAGCTACTACTAGTATCATTATCATTAATGTTTTCATATATGAACAATAGTTTATCTGAACAGAGTAGCATGGAAGACGGTATTTCCAGTCTGTCAACAAAAAAATGAAAACAGAAGCAAGGTATCAATGTTCGTGACAAAAACTGAAGCCATCTGATTTTATGGTACATCATGATAAGTATGTACCATGTTTCGAGACAGTCCAGTATGTACTGTACATAATGCATTCACGACGCAAGTTGTGAACCGCGAATGAAGCTTCGAAACTCCCCTATTGTAACCAACAACGGTATTCGATGACGGAAAGAATCCCTCAGTAAAGTAATCACTTTTCTAAGGGAGACAAAACTATTACCTTATCTAGATTGAAACAACGGAGAGGATCCTGTGGCTTAATAGCCTTGGGCACAGACTGGTTGACAGCCAAGAGAAAAAAGACACGGAATTCGCGGAAGGATTCGATACGATTTCTCTCGCTCGCTCTCCTTTTAAAAACGAAATGTAGAGCGAGGGTCGTTGAAACCTATTGTGATTCAAGTGGAATATTCAAAACATCATTTCGGACCAAAAACGCATCATGGAGATGCCTACCATTATTCAAAAGGAAACGTTCAAAACATCGCTTAAGTGTCATAATGCATTATTAACTTAAGCTCAGTTGGTCCTTGTGAGGCCTGCTGGGGCCATCCATAATTCTGAGGTGGTTTATCAAAGGGACTTGAATTTTGGCAAAACAAAAGGCCTTTCTAAAAGCCAAAAGCGAAAATACTTCCACAAAATTATAATAACCGGATTCTTTGTGAGCAGGGTACAAGGGTGTTCACAATACTTACAGTATATTCTGTAAAACTGAATTTTCGATGCTCCAAAACTGAATATTTGTATAAAAATGTTCAAGTAAAAAGAAGATGCAAGTTATTAATATCCTTTTTCTCTCGTTTCTTTTTTTTGTCGCAAGTGAAACGTTTATCAGTCAGTAATAAATATGTACTTAAGATACCTTTACAGAATGTTAACATCAGGAACTTCGAAAATAGCGAAAGAACAAGATATACTGACTAACCTGCTACCTAATCTTGAAAATCTCAGCCGTAGTCTTCCTTGGCGAGAGAGCGACTTCCCCAAAGGAGGCAAAAGTCGGACTGGAATCTTTATGGTCGTTGCTCGAGTGTAAACAAACCCTCTGAACGCTACGACGGGCTTAAAGCTAATCTAGAATTCTCCAAATAATAGTTCTTATTGTCATAATAGATAGCCAGTTTTCTATTAATTCAATTGATTTTAAAATCTTTTCTCCACTGCTAATAATATGAATGTACTTTAATACTGTAACCGTTATCTTCACTTAATATACTAAAAAACTAATACGCACTGTCATTTGATCCGTTTTCAACTCGACCGTTATATATAAAATATTTTAATAAAATCGTCGCAGGAATTAATATTTTATATCAGCGCTGCACACGCAGGAAATATATTGCGTTACATAAATAAAAGATATATTTTCATACAAGCTTTGCAAAGATATGAGTTTAAATTTACCAGCTCATTTAGTTTCAGAAACACACATTTATACTCATCTCTCTCAACATAAAAAGGGCCATAGCAATGATGATAATATCAGTGAGAGAAATTATTAATCTTTAAATTAATTCATCTGTCTATTCCATAACGAAACCAGTGCTTCAAAATCCTTCAACACACGAAGATTTCAAGTAAAACTCCAGATTAGATTTTTGTTTTCGTCTTGGCAAAGTGACAAGGAAACATGTCCCAGCATGTCCTGGCGCGCACAGCCAATGAATGAGTAAAGAGTTGCCCTCCTCAGAGGTCAAAGGTTATGTGGAATGTGCTGGTTTGACCTCATGTGGGAGTTTGTGGTATATGTTTTCACACACAAAAAAAACTTTTGATGTTCTTTACCTTTTTGTGAGCTTGCAATAACATCCATCCTCTTTCCTCTCTATCTCTCCTCCTCTTTCACATGTTTTCTTTGCTTCTCTCCTTTGTTTTTATTTTCTCTCTCTGTGTTTTGCCTTTCTCTCTCTACGTTCAGGAAACTTATTTTTGTCTCATTGTGTTTTTTAAATCAATTTACCTATCATCATCATTATTTCCCTTGTGCCATCTTCGCTACGGTAGATCTGGCCTTTACTTTCAATAAATTTGTCAAACTATATTTAAATAGTACCTGATAAAGAAAGCGAAAACTAAAAAAAAATACGTCTACAAAAAAAAAATAATAATAATAATAAAAAAAATGCACCAGTGTATATTTATTATTTTTATTCCTATTCCTGACCTTCCGTGTACATATCGTTACATTCTCTTCTTTCTCGTATTATAAGCGAGGTTTAACATTTTACAACCACAACACTACATTATTTCCACAAGATGTCGTTAGGGTCCGACTTAAAAACAAAAAAAAAAACAAAAATTATCGGGGAAAAGTTTGGTCTTTGATATTTTCGAAGCTTAATTTCATGCACAGGAAACTGAGAGTGTAATTTGCTGTTTCTTATCTAATTTATTTATTTACTTTTTTTGCCCATCCTCTCCTCTTTTCGAAAAAAATCCTCTCAAACCTGATTTAATTTTTTTTTTACTGAAAAATGTTGAGAATATTAACAAATATCAAAAACACACTCACAAAACAAAAAGACGATCTTACTCACATACTCACAAAAAAATAGAAACAAACAAAAAAAACGATCACACACACACAAAACAAAACCAAAATAGATCACACACACAAAACAAAACAAAACAAAAAGAACTATCACACACACACAAAAACGATCACACACTCACGCACAAAACAAAAAAAACACTCTCACACACACGAAACAAAAACAAAAAAAAATCGCTCTCCCACACACAAAACAAAACAAAACAAAACAAAACTATCACACACACAAAACAAAACAAAACAAAACAAAACTATCACACACAAAACAAAAACAAAAAACAATCACTCTCCCACACACAAAACCAAAACAAAACAAAACAAACTATCACACACACACCAAAAAACTACCTCCCCCCCCTCCCCCCTCCAGATCCCAGCCCCCCTCCGTCACTCACGGCGATGGCCTGCGTGATCTCCTGCAGGCGGATGAAGACGAGCTCGGCCTCCTCGCCCTCCAGGATGACCGAGACGCTCCGCTCCATCCCCCGGCCGGCCTCCTCGTTCCCTGGAGGCGAAAACACTCCTCTCATTAAGGCTGGAACGAACGGGGAAAAGCCGGTAAAGAGGCGGGTTAGCGGGAGGAGTGGAATCTTAATGGGATATTTAGTTTCTCTCGAGACGACCTTGTGGCCCGCGTGAGGAAAAGGGGGGGTCTTGGATTAGGGGATGAGTTGGGTGTTGGGGGGGGAGGGGGGAGGGGGGCTTGTCCTGAGGAGGGGGCGGGCGGGGGTTGGGCGGGGTTCAGAATCATGAGTTTAATGGGATATTAGTTTCTCTCGGGACGACCTTGTGGCCCGCGTGAGGGAAAGGGGGGGTCTTGGCTTATGGGATTAGTTGGGTTTTGGGGGGGAGGGGGGTGTTGGGGGGAGGCTTGTCCTGAGGATGGGGGGGCGGGGGCGGGGTTCAGAATCGTGGGTTTTCTTGTTTAGGAGTTTAATGGGATATTAGTTCCTCTCGAGACGACCTTGTGGCCCGCGTGAGGAAAAGGGGGTCTTGGCTTATGGGATGAGTTGGGGGTGGGTGAGTGGGTGGGGGGGGGGCTTGTCCTGAGGAAGGGGCGGGGTTCGGGTTCAGAATCGTGGGTTTTCTTGTTTAGGTGGTGTGTTTATTCTTATAATTATTCAAGACATCTTTAATGTTTGTTTATGTTTATTTGTCTAATTTATCTACATGTGTATAGGTTTTTACTTTGTCGGTTTACATATTCATTTATTTATTCATTTATCTATGTCTTTTAATTGCCTATGTATTTATATCTATCTATCTATCTATGTTTACTCATCTATCTATCCGATTACTCATTTATTTATATATCTATATATTCATTCAGTCACTACGTACAAGTTTATCTATTAATTTTCTATTTATCTATTACCAACGCAATTATTTTTTTGCGCTCGTCCCCCATTGTCCTCTCAATAGACAGAACGTGCTTCCGCGGCCTTTAATCCTGCAGGATCGCAAAGCCGACTTATTTCGAAGGAGAACTAATTAAACCTCCGGAAG
>NC_091569.1:512431-514931 GCF_042767895.1 Penaeus vannamei | reverse complement strand
TGAATATTCAGAGATATACATGTCAGCGATGGAATGAAGACGATCTTATCAGACCATAATGATGGACTCATATCGCTCTTCGTTAACTTATCTTTTATTTCTCACCAACCATTTCAGGAAATACTGTCAACTTGTAGCTACTACAGATAGACAAGCACAGTGTAATAAATATAAACACACACTCATACACACACACACACACACACACACACACACACACACACACACACACACACACACACACACACACACACACATATATATATATATATATATATATATATATATATATATATATATATATATATATATTTGTATATACCAATGGTCGCGGTTACTAACAATGGCTCAGCGTTAGGGATAAAAATGGGGTTTTATTGCAATACCTTTGCGACTGGCACATCAAAGCTGAACCTTGGCACAGATGCGGAAATGTTTGACCTCGACAACATATCAAAAATCCCACGGCCTTCCGCGCTTGCGTTAGCCGCCATATTGGAAATCTCTTAAAATTCAAATACCTCGTAAAATAATAGTGTTATAACAGAATTGATTCTTTGGCAGCACTAACTAGCTCAAGTAAACATATACGAAAAAGATAAAATGAAAATCATTGAAACTGAAGTAAAATATTTAATTCCAAATGCAATTCCCGCAGAACTGGTGGCCTGTGACAAAATGCATAAAGAAATGTTTGCATATCTTGAAAAGTAAGAGCGTTATGAGGGAAAATAGACAGAAAGGGGTCACGACAAGCCAGCCCTCCGATGCTTGAAGGCGGCGACCCTTGCGCCAGGCACAGCTGACTGAACGTCGAGGAGACCCGACAGGAGCTGGACGACGCGCAAAACCCGCTGGACCCCACGAGGACCCGCTGGACCCCACGAGGACCCGCTGGACCCCACGAGGACCCGCCAGAGATCGAGGACGCCAGAAAACCCGCAGGAGAGATGGTCTCGACAAATCTCGGAAGCAGTGGCACCGGAAGGCCGTGGACAGAACGATGTGGAGAAGTCTGGGGAAGTCCTGCGTCCACCACCGGAGTTTAAAAGGCTGGAAGAACCGAACAGAACAGAAAAGCAGCAGGTCATCTGGAGCTGAAGGTGTGGTGGAAGGGACTGATCAGTCCGGTTCCGCAATCCTCCTATCCTCACTCAACCGGAGAGAGATGGTTGCCATGGGGCCGACAAAAAACTCTGGATCGCTTTCGTGCTGACAAGAGAACTGTTGCAAAAATGTAGTTTCAGCTATTCTCATCCCCAGCAACACGTGACGCAACTCATCTGCGCTCGCTCAGGGTGTTCTTGCAAGTACAAAATGGCAGTCGTCTCTCCCGGTGGAATGGGGATGGCAGAGTCGCGGAAGCAGGCCCTCCCGTCAGACTCCAGATGACCTGTTGCGCCCAGTCAGCTGTGACTGTCGCAGGGGTTGCCGTCTTCGGTGTGGACGTCGGAGGGATGGCTTGTCGTGAACATTTGCCGCGTTGGGTTTCCGTCTATTTTCCCTCGCAACTTTCTTACTTTTCAAGATATGCATAAGCTTATAATTATATTTCAAAATATATATTATATATTATATTTCAAAAGAAGAATGTTTGCTCTACGTCTTTCGCTCGATGCACTTTCTCATACAGGTCACCAGTTCTATCAATTCTAATCTTAGTTCATATATATTTCCTTAATTCTATGAATAACCTAGCTGATACCATGAAATAATAGATTCTGAACTATTTCGAGGAACATTCTCTTCTCATAAAACTATAATTTTACGAGATATTTGAGTTGAGTTTTAAGAGAATCCCAACATGGCGACCATAACTATTTCAGCTCAAAGCCTTTAAATCTCCCGCGCGAATTTAACGACAGCCTTTTCCTCCGAAGACGGCTTAGTGGCTTCAGGGAAAGACCACTAACCTTTCCATCCTCCTGCCAGATGTGCGATCGAATGGACGAGAACAACGGTAAGAGATTCTTCATTGTTCTCCTCTTAAGATCGTTCGGAGGAGGGAGAAAGGGAGAGCGGGAGAGAGAGTGGTAGGGATAAGGATAGGGATAGGGATAGGGAGACGGAGAGGGAGATAGAGATAGATAGAAATAGAAAGAGAGAGACAGACAAACAAACAGATAGAGAGACAGACACAGACAGACACACAGACAGAGAGAGAGACACTGACAGACACAGAGAAAGAAAGAAACAAAGAAAGGAGAGATGCTGTTACTGCAGAAGCATTCTCCGGTCTGGCAATGCTGTTCCCTCGTACCCTTCTAATATCATAACACCGATCTCCCACCCGGTGAGAATTGCAGTGCAGCCAAATTAGTCGAAAACCACAACCTTTGACCTTCTACGAAACTAAGGGAGGCGGAGAAACATGCTTCTATGTAGCAATAGGTAACTTTGCTAATTATATTGATAATGATGAGTACTATGACACATGATAAGAAAAATATTATGATAACGAGGGTAATTATCCGGATGAAAAACAATATATGTGATGATG
>NC_091569.1:504931-509931 GCF_042767895.1 Penaeus vannamei | reverse complement strand
AAGATGGAGATGGAGGAGTAGGAGAATGAAAGATGGAGATGGAGGAGTAGGAGAATGAAAGATGGAGGTGGAGGAGTAGGAGAATGAAAGATGGAGATGGAGGAGTAGGAGAATGAAAGATGGAGATGGATGAGTAGGAGAATGAAAGATGGAGGTGGAGGAGGAGGATGAAGGGAGATGGAGAAGGAGAGTGAGAGGACGAGATGGAGAAAGAGAATGAAAGGAGAAATAAAAATGAGAGGAAGAGGAGGAGAAAAAGAATAAATCAGAAAACAACGAAAGTAGGAGAAGGAGAAGGAGCAAGAGAAGGGAAGGAACAGAATTAGAATGAGAAGGGAAGAGCAGCGAAAGAGAAGGAGGATGAGAAGGAGAATAAGAAGGAGAAGAAGAAGAAGAAGAAGAAGAAGAAGAAGAAAGAGAAGGAGACGGGAAGGAATAGGAGGAGGAGAAGGAGAAGAGAAGAGCAGCGAAAAAGAAGGAGGATGAGAAGGAGAATAAGAAGGGAAGAAGAGCGAAAGGGAAGGAGGATGAGAAGGAGAATAAGAAGGGTAGAAGGGAAGAAGAGCGAAAGGGAAGGAGAAGGAGAAGGGAAGGAAGAGGAGAAGGAGAAGGAGAAGGAGAAGGGAAGAGCAGCGAAAGGGAAGGAGGATGAGAAGGAGAATAAGAAGCAAGAAGAGCGAAAGGGAAGGAGGATGAGAAGGAGAATAAGAAGGGAAGAAGAGCGAAAGGGAAGGAGAAGGAGAAGGAGAAGGAGGAAGGAGAAAGAAGGAGAAGATGATGAAGAAGATGAAGAAGAAGAAGAAGAAGAAGAAGAAGAAGAAGAAGAAGAAGAAGAAGAAGAAGAAGAAGAAGAAGAAGAAGAAGAAGAAGAAGAAGAAGAAGATGAAGAAGAAGAAGAAGAAGAAGAAGACGGGAAGGAATAGGAGAATGGGAATGAGAAGGGAAGAAGAGCGAAAGAGAAGGAGGATGGGAAGGAGAATAAGAAGGGAAGGAAGAGAATGAGGATGAGAAGGGAAGAAGAGCGAAAGAGAAAGAGAAGGAAACAGAAGAAAACTAGCGCCGTTCCCTCAGCTTCAGCGAAGACTCGCAACCAAATTACCTTAACAAAGCGAATATTTTTTGGCGCTGTTTTGGTCTCTTTTGGCGCAAGGACAAGCTGCGAAATAAACACTGATCCTTATTTCTCAATTTCCTGATTTCTTCGTCAGAAATAAATTTAGCTGAAATTTGGTTCCCTCAGACCGGCTAAATAAATGAAAAAAAGGTAGATACAGACACATAATTGAATATGGAAGTAAGAATAGTTGAGTTTAAATACACACAAAATTAATAAATACTGGTAAACATTCACAAGAATATGAAAATAAAAACAGATGTATAAATAGATTAAGAACTCACTAAGTTGGAGTCTAATGAACCATGCAGTTTGTTGATTTTCATTTCTCTTTTTTATCTTTTATCTATTTATCTATTTATTTATTACCTTTTTCATTTCAGTAGCGAAAAATAGCCCAGAGTGCTAATGGACTTTTGATAACCCTACCTGGTCATTTTTGCATTGCTGATGGACTTTTTTGAAATGATAATTAATTCGACCATTGCACTGGAGTATGGCGTAACTAGATATTGCATATATTGTAAATAGATTCTCATTAACAGACAAACAAACAAAAATATGAATGCTTTTGCCAAGAGAAAATGCTTTGTTATTTGACGTTATTCTCACTGTTAAGATATTGCTGATAAAATGGCACTGTTTGATAATTCTAAATTTTCTGGTTTGTATTGCTCTAGAAATAATTAACCAAGGCATCCAGGAGATCCCCCCCCTCCCCCCTTCCACATATACAATCAAATAAACACGCAGACAAACGGAAACACGAGGAAATAAGCACACGCACGCACTCACAAGCACACGCAATTTCCTTTCTCTATTTTCCCTCTTCTATCGATTGGTATGCGGTACTCGCTCTCGCTTTTCTCTCTCTCTCTCTCTTTCTTTATCTCTCTCTCTCTCTTTCTTTCTCTTTCTCTTTATATCTCACTTTCTCTTTCTCTTTATATCTTCTTTCTTTTTCTCTTTCTCTCTTATATCTATTATTTCTCTTTCTCTTTATATTTCTTTTCTCTTTCTCTTTATATCTCTTTTTCTCTTTCTCTCTCTCTTTATATCTTTCTTTCTCTTTCTCTTTATATCTCTCTTTCTCTTTATTGCTCTCTTTCTCTTTACCTCTCTCTTTCTCTTTATCTCTCTATTTCTCTCTTTATCTCTCTATTTCTCTCTTTATCTCTCCATTTCTCTCTTTATCTCTCTATTTCTCTCTTGATCTCTCTATTTCTCTCTATATCTCTCTATTTCTCTATCTCTTTATCTATATCTATATTCCCATCTCTATTATCTATCTATTTCTATATCTCTCTTATCTCTCTCTATTTCTCTCTTTATCTCTCTATTTCTCTTTATCTCTCTATTTCTCTTTATCTCTCTATTTCTCTTTATCTCTCTTTCTCTTTATCTCTCTATTCCTCTTTTTATCTCTCTATTCCTCTCTTTATCTCTCTATTTCTCTTTATCTTTATCTATCTATATCTCTATCTCTTTATCTATCTATATCTCTATCTCTTTATCTATCTATATCTCTATCTCTTTATCTATCTATATCTCTATCTCTTTATCTATCTATATCTCTATCTCTTTATCTATCTATATCTCTATCTCTTTATCTATCTATATCTCTATCTCTTTATCTATCTATATCTCTATCTCTTTATCTATCTATATCTCTATCTCTTTATCTATCTATATCTCTATCTCTTTATCTATCTATATCTCTATCTCTTTATCTATCTATATCTCTATCTCTTTATCTATCTATATCTCTATCTCTTTATCTATCTATATATCTATCTCTTTATCTATCTATATATCTATCTCTTTATCTATCTATATCTCTATCTCTTTATCTATCTATATCTCTATCTCTTTATCTATCTATATCTCTATCTCTTTATCTATCTATATCTCTATCTCTTTATCTATATCTCTATCTCTATTTCTTTATCTATCTCTATTTCTTTATCTATCTCTATCCCTTTATCTATCTCTATCCCTTTATCTATCTCTATCCCTTTATCTATCTCTATCCCTTTATCTATCTCTATCTCTTTATCTATCTCTATCTCTTTATCTATCTCTATCCCTTTATCTATCTCTATCCCTTTATCTATCTCTATCTCTTTATCTATCTCTATCTCTTTATCTATCTTTTCCTCTCGCTCCATACATATTTATGCATGGTTCGTCTACGTATTTGTCAGTTTCCTTGATGTTTTGAGTGTGAATGTTTTAGATATTTGTCAGGTCCTGTTTGTGTTGTCTGTCTGATTGAGTGCATGTATGTGCGTATGCATGTGTGGATGTGTATGCGTGTGAGTGTGTGTGTGTGTGTGTGTGTGTGTGTGTGTGTGTGTGTGTGTGTGTGTGTGTGTGTGTGTGTGTGTGTGTGTGTGTGTGTGTGTGTGTGTGTGTGTATGTGTGTGTGTGTGTGTGTGTGTGTGTGTGTGTGTGTGTGTGTGCATGTATGTGCGTATGCATGTGTGGATGTGTTACCATGCGTGTGAGTGAGTGTGTGTGAGTGTGTGTGTGTGTGTGTGTGTGTGTGTGTGTGTGTGTGTGTTCATTCTCATTTCTGTGTGTGTGTGTGTGTGTGTGTGTGTGTGTGTGTGAGTGTGAGTGTGTGTGTGTGTCGTGTGTGTGTATGTGTGTGTGTGTGTATGTGTGTGTGTGTGAGTGTGAGTGTGAGTGTGAGTGTGAGTGTGAGTGTGAGTGTGTGTGTGAGTGTGCGTGATGAGTTGTGAGTGTGAGTGTGAGTGTGAGTGTGTCGTGTGTGTGCTGTGTGTGTGTGTGTGTGTGTGTGTGTGTGTGTGTGTGTGTGTGTGTGTGTCGTGTGTGTGTCGTGTGTGTGTCGTGTCGTGTCGTGTCGTGTCGTGTCGTGTCGTGTCGTGTCGTGTGTGTGTGTGTGTGTGTGTGTGTGTGTGTGTGAGTGTGTGCGTGCGTGCGCGTGTGTGTGTGCGTGTGCGTGTGTGAATGAGTGTGTGTCTGAGTGTGAGTGTGAGTGTGTGAGTGTCTGTGTGTGTGTGTGTGTGTGTGTGTGTGTGTGTGTGTGTGTGTGTGTGTGTGTGTGTGTGTGTGTGTGTGTGTGTGTGTGTGTGTGTGTTCCATGTTAGCAAGCCCTGTCTACACCACCATTTGTTTACCTCTACACCCCCCCCCTCCCATCACTTCCTCTCCCTCCCTTCCTCTAATCTCCTTCTCCTTCCTAAATTCCTCTTTCTCGTCGCTCGGGAAGTCGGAAATCCCTCCTCCTGCCTCGCCGTCGGCCTCTTCAGGAGATGAGTCACCCTGGAGGAGGCGGCGACGGAGGGGACCAGAGAGAGGGGGGGGGGCTAAGAGAGGCGTGAGCGAGGCTGCAGGAAAGGGGGCGGGTGCTCTGGCACTCTTTCTATCTATCTGTCTATATATATCCGTCTGTCTATTTCTCTTTCTCTTTCTCTTTCTCTCTCTCTTTCTCTCTCTCTTTCTCTCTCTCTTTCTCTCTCTCTTTCTCTCTCTCTTTCTCTCCCTCTCTCTCTCTCCCTCTCTCTCTCTCTCTTTCTCTCTCTCTCTCTCTCTCCCTTTCTCGCTCTCTTTCTCTCTCTCTCTCTCTCTCTCTCTCTCTCTCTCTCTCTCTCTCTCTCTCTCTCTCTCTCTCCCTCTCTCTCTCCCTCTCTCTCTCCCTCTCTCTCTCCCTCTCTCTCTCTCCCTCTCCTCTCCCTCTCCCTCTCCCTCTCCCTCTCTCTCTCTCTGTCCCTCTCTCTCTCCCTCTCCCTCTCCCTCTCTTCACTGATTTTATTGGTTCTTGCTAATGGTTTCTGAATGACCTATGATGATGCCAATGATAACAATCCAACATTAGGAAAAGAATTCCCGAAAATTCAATGAATGAAGAATATGAAGGAAG
>NC_091569.1:489931-492431 GCF_042767895.1 Penaeus vannamei | reverse complement strand
GACAGGAAAATTTCAGAACAAAAATACCAAAAAATATATATATATATATATATACATATATATATATGCATATATATACCATATATATATATATATATATATATATATATATATATATATATATATATATGTATATATATATATATATATATATATATGTATATATATATATATATATATATATATATATATGTATATATATATATATATATATATATATATATATATATATATATATATATATATATATATATATATTTTTTTTTTTCAACGAACAGCATTAGAAACGACACAGAAAAAACAACCTCAATAACAAGAGAATTAACAAAAATAACATTGCAAAACATCAACGTTCTCATCAATGATAAAAGGAACAACCACAACGTCATCACGAACATTAAGAACATTGACAATAACATCATAACCATCAATAACAATAAAAAAGCACAATAGGCAACATCACCACCATCAACTTCACAACATCAATCATAACGAATAATGATAAAGACGACAACAAAATCCGAAATCCGAAATTTGTCCCCGACAAAAAAAGGAAAAGGAAAATGAATAAAGACAGAAAAAGATCGAAAAATAAATAAAGGAAAAAAGGAAGAAAGAGAGGTAACGAGAGTGGGAGGAAGTGACAGAGAGAGAGAGAGAGAGAGAGAGAGAGAGAGAGAGAGAGAGAGAGAGAGAGAGAGAGAGAGAGAGAGAGAGAGAGAGAGGGAGGAGAGGGAGAGAGGGAGAGAGGAGAGAGAGAGAGAGAGAGAGAGAGAGAGAGAGAGAGAGAGAGAGAGAGAGAGAGAGAGAGAGAGAGAGAGAGAGAGAGAAATAAAATATCTAGATAGAGAGAGAGACCGCATGCCCGAAGCAAAAAAGAAGAGTGAAAACGAGAATAGGAGAGAGAGAAAGGGAGAAAGACAGAGAGACAAAAAGAAAGAACAAGATAAAGACAAGAGAGAAAGGGAGACAAACAACAACAAAAACAACAACAAGAGAACGCCCACCCACCCACCCACCCACCCGCCCATCCGCCCGCCGCCCGAGAGAAAGGGAGACAAACAACAACAACAACAACAAAACAAGAGGACGCCCACCCACCCACCCGCCCACCCGCCCGCCGCCCACGCTCCTCACCTGGCGAGTCATCGTAGGCGCACATGTACTCTGACGTCATAAACTGCGTGATGAGCGTGGACTTCCCGACCGCCGCCGCCCCGATCATGACGACGCGGTACTGCGGGCTGGACGTGGGCGTGGGGACCTTGCTGCATCCGGGCGTGGAGGCGATGGACCCGATGCTGTGGGGAGAGAGAGAGGGGCGGGCGGTCACTCCCATGTGGGCGGGGGCGTGAATGCCGACTCTGAGAATGCATGAGCGAGCGTACATGCATCCGTGTACACACAGACGTACACGAGTGTGAGATAAATAACTATTACATAGATCGAAAAAAAATCTGGAAAATAATGGCTGTGAATTCACATAAAAATAATGTTCCTTAATGTAGCTAAACTTTTGTAATAATTGTTACGTAATAATCTCAGTCGCCCTTTGTTATATTTTTAGCATGACTTGGAAAGGCGGTGGTTGTAAATGACATCTTTTACACACCAGCGCGCACACATACACACACGCACGCGCGCACACATACACAGACACACACACACACACACACACACACACACACATACACACACGCGCACGCAAACACACGCAAACACACACACACACGCACACATGCACACACGCACGCACGCACGCACGCACGCACACACACACTCACGCACGTAGGGACACACATGGACACGCACACACACACACACCAACGCACTTACACACACACGCGCACGCACTCACGCACGCACAAACATACATATACATATAGATATATAGATAGATAAATGTACATGCATGAATATATGTATATGTATAAACAAATGAATGAATAATTATACATATATATATTCATGTGTGTCTCTCCCTCTGCCTCCCCTTCCCCCCCCCCTCTGCCTTCAAGACTTGGCTCGGCGCCCGCAAGGAATGCACGGCGCCCCCCCCCCCCCCCCGGTGCCCTGCGAGTGTCAGGAGAGAAAGTCTACGGCCTGACACGCCCCACTTGGCAAGGCGAGGGAGGCCGAGGGCAGGCTACGGCGGGGAATACAAACACACAATTCTTTTTTCTTCTATTTTCTTCTTCTCCTTCTTCTTCTGCATCTTCGTCTTCTATTGTTACCTCATTCTCTTTCTCTTCGTCTTTCCTTTTTCCTTTCTCTTTCTTCTTCTTCTTCTCCGTCTTGTAATATCACTTCATACTCTTTCGCTTCGTCTTCCCTTTTCTTTCTCTTTCTTTCCTCTTCTACTGCTTCTTCTTGTTCTAATAATACTTCATTCTCTTTCTCTTCGTCTTCATTTTTTCCTTTCTCTTTCCTTCCTCTTCTTCTCTGCTTCTTCAATGTCGTCTAATATTACTTCATTCTCTTTCTTCTTTCGTATTCATTT
>NC_091569.1:467431-474931 GCF_042767895.1 Penaeus vannamei | reverse complement strand
GAGAGGAGAGAGAGGAAGGGAGAGGGAGAGAGGAAGGGAGAGGGAGAGAGGAAGGGAGAGGGGAGAGAGAGGAAGGGAGGAGAGGAGGGAAGAGGGAGAGAAAAGAAGGGATGGAGGGAGTGGGAGAGAGAGAAAGGGAGGGGTGGAGGGAAAGGGAGGGATGGAGGGAAAGGGGAGAGAGATGGAGGAAGACGGAGAGAGAGAAACGGAGAGAGGGAAGGAGAGAAGAAGGGACGGAGGCAGGAAAGGATAGAGAGAGAGAGAGAGAGAGAGAGAGAGAGAGAGAGAGAGAGAGAGAGAGAGAGAGAGAGAGAGAGAGAGACAGAGAGAGAGAGAGTATAAGAGAAAAAGAAAGAGAGAACAAGAGAAAGAAGAGAGATCGACGAAGAAAGACAAAGAAAAAGTGGAAAAAGGAGGAACGTACAACCTCACTCACGACCCCCTCCCCCTCCCCCTCCCCATTGAGAAGCCTGGACAAAGCCTTCCGGCACAACAACCCCACCTTCCCCCTCCCCCTCCCCATCCCCCTATGCTTACCTGGGGCCCACCTCCCCCTCCCCATCCCCCCCCCCATGCTTACCTGGGGATGCGCTCCCTACTGCAGGAGGAAACGCTGGAGGTGACCGACGTGTTGGAGGCGGAGCGACGAGGGCGCAGGGAGTCCCCCCGGTTGACGACGCCCCCGCGGGAGGTGATGCTGAACTGACGAAGGCGACACACCCCCGTCTGTGGGCGGAGGCGGGGAGGGGGGGGTCAGTGCCGGGGCGACTGGACTAATGACGGGAGTAATGATATTATCAATGCTAATGATAATGCTGATAATAATGATGATAATAACAAAAACAATAGCAATAATCTATAATAACAATAATGATAATAATTCTCATTATGATGATTATAATGATGATTAAGATAATGGTGATTGATGATGATGGCGGTGGTGATGAACAAAAGTGAGAGAAAAGGGAAGTTTACATAATTTTGCTATCCTGTGTAATGTGTCGTTGCGATGATAACCTGTAATGATAATGGCAGGTCCTCTTAATCTGCATGCCTGTATTGCTGTGCCGTTGACGCAATACATCTATATCTATCTATCCTTCCATCTATTATATATATATATATATATATATATATATATATATATATATATATATGTATATATATATATATATGTATGTATGTATATATATCTACATATACTGTGTATAGGCACACGTACATATATATGCGTGTTTGAGTTCGAAAAAGTCCATGGCATCTCCCTTTGCCGAGCTAAAACATGTTACTTACAAGACAAGAAGCCACAAAAAAAATAATAATAATAAAAAATAAAAAAAATAAAAATCTGATTTCCAAAAGTGCCAAACACTAGTGTTAACGAGGCTTCCACAGGCTCGGTCGAAGGGAGCAATCGAAGGGAGGAAGGGAAGGGGGGAGGGAGGGAAAGGAGGGGGGGGGGGAGGGAGGGAGGGAGGGAGGGAGGGAGGGAGGGAGGGAGGGAGGGAAGGGGAGGGAGGGAGGGAAGGGAGGAGGGAGTGTGAGAGGAGAGGAGAGGGAGGGAGGGAGAGAGAAGGAGGGAGAAGGGTAGAAGGAGGGAGAAGGGGAGAAGGAGGGAGAAGGGGAGAAGGAAGGATAGGAAGTGAGAGAAGAGGGAAGGGAGGGAGGGGAGGTAAGGAGGGAGAAGGAGAGAAGGAGGGAGAGGGAGAAGGAAGGATAGGAAGTGAGAAGGAGGGAGAGGGAGGGAGGAAGGGAGGGAGAGGGAGAAGAGAGAAGGAGGGAGAGGGAGAAGGGAGCAATCAGGCAAAGCCGCGGCGCCTAATGGGTCCCCCGTGAACCCCGGGTTAAGGGAGTGAGCGCATTCCTCTCGCCCTCGACGCTCGGGAGGAGGAACCGCGGGAGGGGAGGAGGCGAGGCGAGGACGCGACCCTGACCTTCGGGTGTTTTGTTCTCCCCTCTCTCTCTCTCTCTCTCTCTTTCTCTCTCTCTCTCTCTCTCTCTCTCTCTCTCTCTCTCTCTCTCTCTCTCTCTCTCTCTCTCTCTCTCTCTCTCTCTCTCTCTCTCTCCCTCTCTCTCTCTCTCTCTCTTCTTTCTATCTATCTCTATCTATCTCTATCTATCTCTTCTCTCTCCCTCTCTCTGTCTCTCTCTCTCTCTCTCTCTCTCTCTTCTTTCTATCTATCTCTATCTCTCTCTCTCTCTCTGTCTCTCTCTCTCTCTCTCTTTCTCTTTCTCTCTCTCCCTCCCTCTTCCTCGGGAGGAACACGGCGGGAGGGGAGGAGGCGAGGCGAGGACACGACCCTGACCTTCGGGTGTTCTCTTGTTCTCCCCTTTTTCTCTCTCTTTCTTTCTCTTTCTCTTTCTCTTTCTCTCTCTCTCTCTCTCTCTTTCTCTGTTTCTCTCTCTCTCTTTCTTTCTCTTTCTCTTTCTCTTTCTCTTTCTCTTTCTCTCTCTCTCTCTCATGTGCTTGTGTGTGTGTGTGTGTGAGTGTGTATGTGTATGTCTATGTGTATGTGTATGTGTATGTGTATGTGTATGTGTATGTGTATGTGTATGTGTATGTGTATGTGTATGTGTATGTGTATGTGTATGTGTATGTGTATGTGTATGTGTGTGTGTGTGTGTGTGTGTGTGTGTGTGTGTGTGTGTGTGTGTGTGTGTGTGTGTGTGTGTGTGTATGGGTATGCGTATGCGTATGCGTATGTGTATGCGTATGTGTATGCGTGTGCGTATGTGTGTGCGTGTGCGTATGTGTGTGCGTGTGCGTGTCTGTGTCTTTGTGTGCGTGTCTGTGTCTTTGTGTGCGTGTCTGTGTCTTTGTGTGTGTGTGTGACCTTAAGGACAGAATGCGCTACAACTGCAGTATTTGTAAGGCAGTAAACTGTGGCCTTTCGAATCCCGCGAGATTCTCATTAAGCAGAAAAAGGTTTGTCTGATGAAGAGCCAAGTGGAACCTAAATCTCACACCTTGTCAATGGGACTGTTTTGCCCTCCTCCTCTCTTTCTCTCTCTCTTTTTTCTCTCTCTCTCTTTTTTCTCTCTCTCTCTCTTTTCTCTCTCTCTCTCTCTCTCTTTTCTCTCTCTCTCTTCCATTCTCTCTGTCTGTTTCTCCCTCTCTCTCTCTCTCTCTCTCTCTCTCTCTCTCTCTCTCTCTCTCTCTCTCTCTCTCTCTGCTATGCATAATTTTCCTCATGCTCCGTCAATAAATATTCGGACAGTCCTGATATATAATTTTTTAAACATGAAACCAATAAGAAAATACAACCGGCGTAGTTATAGCCATAAAAAACAACACATATCAGGCAGTTCTGTCCGGCTCTTCCTTTGTCCTTTGTCCGCCATTCTTTAGCACTTCCTTTGACCTTTGACCTCGTCTGGAAGGGCTTTCCGGAGTCGCCGAGATCGCTGTCACCTTCGCGGTCGAAAGTTTAAGTCTGGAAGCAACTCTGTGGCGGTCGAACAGAGCCTAGCTGCTGACGCCTTTCTTGCACGCTTCTTGGTGTCACTCTTCTTGATCCCTGGCGATTCCTCCTCTCTGTATAGAATGAGTGGATCGTGCACTCGTAATTGGGAAGAAAAAGGAGGAAGAAAGATGGAGGAAAGGAAGAGGAAGGGAGGAGGAAAGGAGGAAGGGACGATTAACCCGATGTTCGTGGATCCAAGGCAGCCCATTGGTGACTTTTGGTGTCTTTTGTTGCCCACAGATGGCTCCACGTGTACTCAGAGTTCATACGTGGGCATCGGTGACCCTGCCTCATTTCCCCGTCCCTTAAATCTTCTTGAATAATGTATTTTTATATTGCTATTTTCCTCGTTCTTTCTTTCTTTACCCGGATATTCTTTTCTGCAGTCTCTCTCCTTCGCTATCTTACCGCTGTCTTTCTATTATGTCCTGATTTCTTTCGGTAGTGTGTCTTCAACTTCATACTGCAGTGTCTATCCTTCATTCACATACAGAATCTTTCGTTAATTCTCTGTTTTCCTCTCTTTCTCTCAAGTAACGACAATGTACGATTTTTTTTTTTTTTAGAAGTCACTTCCTTGAATTTGACTAAAATAATATACTTTCTGCTTATGACTAATAGGAAATTACTCTTCCCTATTTTGAAAGAAAGGGCAATTTAGAAAAGGATAAAGTCAGTAGGATTTGCATCCTCACTGCCTGGTTCTGCTGTCGTTCCCGTCGTCTCCTCCTCGCCTCCTCTTGTCGCCGGACTCCGCGAGCACAATGCTCCTCCTCGCCCACTCCTCCAGGGTCATAATTCACTGCTGCAGGAGTTCCGCCCGAGCAGAAACTCTGAAAGACGGGCTGTCGGCGGGCTGGCGGCGGCGCCTCCTCCGCCTCCTTTGTGTCTCGGTCGGGTGGGAGTCCCATGACTTGTCGCGAGTGATAGGCCTTCGTGTGGGTGAAAGGAAGTGGAGTGATGCCTCTTCTATATATCTTACCGTGTTAGGGCTTGGTGAAGGATGCTCTCGCTCTAAGGACAACGACAGTTTATCAGCTGGGGAGGAAGATTCAAAAAGAACACTTGACACGTGCCACCACATACAACTGCGAATGAGACTGACGAGGCGGGTGTAAGCGGATGAGAAACTGCTCGGGCCTTTTAGGAAAACCCAAGTGACAGCCTTTGATAATATGTTTTTGGAGTGTGTACACGTCGCATCAGTACAAACAGATCCAACGGTTATACTGTTACGATTTCTAAAATTCATCTGCAGTTTAATACTCCCAATCTGGATCTGGTCAGCTTGAGCAATTGTTTATAATGAATAAATATCTAAAACTCTGATTAAGAATGAACTTCATGAAATACTTATCTAAGGGCAACCACCATGTCGCTTTGTCTAAAACCACTAAATACCCTCCGACCTTAATTTTACAAGCTGTTAATGCCAAAATCAAACCCCACTCCGGCCCGCAACGTCCCCAGCCAGACCCTAATAAAAAAAACGTTTCAGCGCAACGTTCCGCGACGAAAACCAAGACAAAGAGCAGGCGCCTCAGACGAGAAAATTTATCCACAACAATTACACGAGAAGCGACGACCAACCGGAAGACACAAACACAACAGGCTGGCGACGTGAGGCGACAGATTTCAAGTTGCAAAAGAAGGGTTTCGCTGCGTCTCGCTTCATCTGTCGCCTCCTTAACGCTTAACAAAAGCTGCGAAGACACGGAGGACTGCGCCGGATACTGCTGGAGGAGGACGTCTTGGAGGAGGACGTCTTGGAGGAGGACGTCTTGGAGGAGCACGTCTTGGCGGCCGGCGCGGGCTCCCGTCCTCAGAGGGGGTGGGGGTGGGGGGGGAGACTAACAGAGAAGTAGTGACGATCAAGCAGAATGGAAAGAGAAAGAGAACAAGAGAAAGGGGGAGGCAGGGAGGGAGGAAATAGATACATACATACATACATACATACATACATACATACATACATACATACATATATATATATATATATATATATATATATATATATATATATATATATATATATGGCAATACTAATTCAGGTAGCCGTGCTATATATACAAAGGAAAGTATAACAGAATTATTGACCTCACTGGTTGTGCTTTAATTGAAATTCAGAAGTTGCCTCTCCACAGTCCACAGACTCGTTGTCTCGGACCGTCTCGAATGAAAACAATACTGTGAGCTTTCTGCAAAATACAAAACAGGGAGGTTTGGAAGGTATGCTTCGTTTGTACTGCAAAATACCCCCAAGGTAAGGGGTCAGGAAATACGCCCAGGGAAGGGGGTCCGGGTTGGGTTGGGTTGGGTTGGGTTGGGTTGGGTTGGGTTGGATTGGATTGGATTGGATTGGATTGGATTGGATTGGATTGGATTGGATTGGATTAGGTTAGGTTAGGTTAGGTTAGGTTGGGTTGGAGTTGAGTTGGGTTGGGTTGGGTTGGGTTATGTTGGGTTGGGTTGGGTTGGGTTGGGTTGGGTTGGATTGGATTGGATTGGATTGGATTGGATTGGGTTGGGTTGGGTTGGGTTACGTTAGGTTACGTTAGGTTACGTTAGGTTACGTTATGTTACGTTATGTTACGTTATGTTACGTTACGTTACGTTACGTTACGTTACATTATGTTACGTTATGTTACGTTAGGTTGGTTAGGTTAGGTTAGGTTTCGTTTCACTTTTAATTCCACTATTTCTTCCGTGTATGTGCCCCGCCCCCCCCCCACCCCCGCCCACCTTCAACCCCCAATTCTCCACGGGTCACCCAAGATTGAAGGGGATAGGAGAAAAAAAAACAAACTAATAGGCGCGGCTGTCTTAGAGTTTACCACATATATATATATATATATATATATATATATATATATATATATATATATATATATATATGTATATATATATATATATATATATATATATATATATATATATATATATATATATGAGAGAGAGAGAGATATGAGAAGAGAGGAAGAAGCAAGAAGGAGCAACATTCAAGCGAAAGAAATGAATAAAAAAGGAATAGGAAACTGAAATTAACAAGAAGCCGAAAAGCGGAAAAGTTCAAAAGTTCACTTCGTGGACACCGCACTCAATGAGGTGCCATCCCCGCCGCCCACGCCGCGCTCGCCAACACCGAAGCCGCTGAAAGGTCACACAGACTGGACGCTCAATCATTCATGAAACCATAAATTGCCTGCAAATTGCGGTTCGAGAAATCGCGTCAGTCGCGTGCGGGCGAGGCGGGGCTCACACATAGGCCTATAAAAACGTCACACACGTGTGTGTGTGTGTGTGTGTGTGTGTGTGTGTGTGTGTGTGTGTGTGTGTGTGTGTGTGTGTGTGTGTGTGTCCCTGTGTGCGCGTGTGCATGGGCGTGCACGTTCACACGTGCATCTGCATGTACATTTGCGAGTGTGCAAAAATCACAACAGAGGAAGGGGACAGAGAAGCAAGCAAGCAAGCAAGCAATATATATATATATATATATATATATATATATATATCACTCACGAAGCCCGAACACGAAAAACATATATAACCATATAGGAGCAACTATAATCCTCTAATGAGGTAGTACCACGTTTCAAAAAAATACATATTGAAAAATAATCGGCAGGACGCCCCCTCCCCCGCCCCCTGAGCAGGAAGGATCAGGCAGAGGTCTCTCGAGGATCAAAAGGAGGGATCAAAGGCGGCGGGCGAGGGTCGGGCACCCAAGGCGGCGACATCCTGCAGGAGTTGACGCCGAGGGAACCGAATTAGGGCTTAATAGAGCACGGGAAATCGGTAACGAGGTCTTGAAAGAAAACGCTAAAATATGTTAAGGAGAGACTTTAATGTTTTCTGGATGAGGAAGCGATTAAGAAGAGAGGGGAAGAGGGATAGAGAGTGAGAGAGGAAAAGGGAGGAAGGAAGGGGTAGAGAGAGGAGGGAAGGGGTAGAGAGAGGAGAGATGGGAGAAAGAGGAGAGGGAGAAGGAGAAGGGAGAAGGAGAGGGAGAGGGAGAGGGAGAGGGAGAGGGAGAGGG
>NC_091569.1:459931-462431 GCF_042767895.1 Penaeus vannamei | reverse complement strand
ACTTCAGTGTACTAGTTGTTTTTAACGGATCCGCATCTCAAGTCAGGCTATGCAATTTTTTAACCTTTCATTCTTTTACCTCAATCATCCGAAGTTTCCAGGATTTTCCAGGATTTTCCAGGATTTTCCAGGATTTTCCAGCACCCGGATGAGCCATATATAGTGTATTCCTTAAGGATATGATGCATTAAATGGTGTATTCGGTGATTTTATGTTTTTTAAGGAGAACATAATGCATCTCAGGGAAATATATATCCAATGAATATTATGCAGTCAGTGTGTTTCATAGAATTTATAAAATTGAACGTGTTTGTGGAGGATATAATGCACTCACTAGAGAAAACGCATTTAAAATGTGCAATGCATTCAGCATATATAATGTAAGGTAGAGAATATAATTTATTCACTGAAAATAAAGTGCTTTTACTGAAAATATAAAACGCAGTATACAAAATGCACGCAATTTGTATAATATATTCAGTATGTATAATGAACCGATCATATTATGCAAGTTCTAGAAAATAATGTATTCAACGTACCATAAATACGTTATCCAGATTTACGTTGTTTAGGACTTCTGGGAATCGGGTGATGAATATGAGGGAAATGCTATGAAAATGAAAAGGAAATAGGATGGTAATGATCATAATGATGATGATACTGACAATATGAATGATGCTGACAATAAGATGTGGGTAATGCTGCTGATAATGATGTCAATAATGATGATATTGGTGGTAATAATAGAATAGGTGATGATAGTGATGAGAGAGAGAGTGAGAGAGGGAGTGATAGTGATGAAAGGAATGATAATGGCAACAGGAGTAATGATAATGGCGATGGCGATAATAATGATGATAATGATGTGATAATAATAATGATGATGATGAAAATGATAACCATGATGGTCTGATAATAATAATGATCAAGAAAATTATGTTATAAATACATTGTAGATTATAATAACTACTGTTAATACTGAGCATGATGATAATAATAACTACTGCTACTATTAATAAGGATAATCAATGTCAGTAATAATAAGGATGATAATAACAGAATTAAAGGATGGCGCCAGTGATAATAGACAGGGAGAAAAATTAACATTTTGGAAGCGCCGCTTAAAGAAAGGCAAGATCTAGAGGCTCGGAGCGCGCGCGCGCACTCACCGCGGGGTCTGCGCTGCTGTTCCTCCTCCGCGCGCTGTCGCCGGCGAAGGGGTCGGGCGTCGGGTAGCCCGCGAAGCTGCCGGGGGACACGTGCCCCGACCTGAGCCCCGACGGCGCCGAGGGCGTGGTGCGGCCGCCGCCCGACGGGTCCTGCGGGTGCGCGCCGCCCTCCGGGGCGTCGAACTGCGGGCTCGTGGCGTCGGCCTCCTGCTCGGACTCGTCGAAGCTGCTGCAGATGCTCACGTCGCCGCTGCCGCCGTCGTCCAGCCGGTGGCGCTGCACCGACTCCGACAGGTACCTGCGGGAGACGCGGAGGGGGTGAGGGGCGGTGCGAGGGGGGGGGGAGGGGTGTACGTCAAACACACACCTACACACGTATACGCGCACACGTGCACACACACACACATGCGCGCGCCCACACACCTACACACGTATACGCGCACACGTGCACACACACACACATGCGCGCGCCCACACACCTACACACGCACACAATGCAGCATATCCGCCCACTCAACGAACGGGCGATGCACACCCTCCCCCCCCCCGCATCGCTGACCTGATCTCGCGTGGCAACCTTCCAACTTCCCCTCCTTCCCCTTCCTCTTCTTCCCCTCTTCCCCCTCTTCCTCTCCTTCCCCTTCTTCCCTCTCTTCCTCTCCTTCCCCTTCTTCCCTCTCTTCCTCTCCTTACCCCTCTTCCCCCTTCCTCTCCTTCCCTCTCTCTCCTTTCCCTTATTCCCTCTCTTCCTCTCCTTTCCCTCCCTCTCTTCCACCCTCCCCTCCTCTCTCAACCCCTCCCCTTCCCCCACCTCCACCCTCTCCCTCTCCTTGACGACGAGCGGCCTCCCCCCCCACCACCCTCTCCCACTCTCCTTGACGAGCAACCACCCCCCCACCGCAAGGGAGGTCAGACGGCAGGCGCCCGCTCTCCCTGCCTCGAATCGCGTTCTCTCTGGATGTAATTTGGCATCCGGCGCCATGATAGGTCGAGGTCAAGGCCTAGGTGTGCCAACTGTTTTCTCTCTCCCTCCTCCTTTCTTCGCAGTTTTCTCGTATTTCAATAGGCTACTTCGGAAAATATGTCACCTAACGTATTTTGTCCTTTTTTTTTTGTTTCCCTTCACGTAAGGTGGACTTCCTATCTCCATATCCAGTCAGAATTAGTCGTGTCTCCTTGTT
Organism: Penaeus vannamei; assembly: GCF_042767895.1. Taxonomy (NCBI): domain Eukaryota; kingdom Metazoa; phylum Arthropoda; class Malacostraca; order Decapoda; family Penaeidae; genus Penaeus; species Penaeus vannamei. The sequence goes on along the minus strand of NC_091569.1, from coordinate 460,081 downwards.
ATTCCTCAACAAACGTAACCACAAATCAACAGACTGCATTTGCAATTTTCAAAACCAATGATACTCTTAGATCAGATCAGGTGGGGTTTTGTTGACCTTCGTCTTGTGCTTTATCTCTGCCTCTTCTCCCCGATCCCTCGGCCCTTGCTG
>NC_091569.1:452431-457431 GCF_042767895.1 Penaeus vannamei | reverse complement strand
GACCTTTTATGTTTTAAATGTTGCAGATTTTGAAACACGAATATCGACTTGAGATTTGCCTGCTTAGAAAATTCTGCCCTAATGTTCTCTGCAAATCTTGAAACGTGAGGGATCTCTCCTTGTGACTCGAGTGTGCATAAACAATCCAACAAGGGATTGGGTCATTTGCCATCCATAAATTCCGTAAGGATGCCACGCAAATGAATCAGGTGAAAAAAACCTTACGATTTACATTTACAGATATAACATGTGATTCTTATTTCATCTTTAAAAATGCGTGTTTTAAATTTGTAGATCTAACGAAAACTCTTACATGCATTTTGACATGAGCATTTTTTGTTTAAAAATAATATGAAATTAAATGCTGTCATCGATGTTTGGCTGTCGTGATTGTGCAAAAGGCTCCAGTTATACTATTTACAATACTGTTTTTTTTAAGATAGCAAACATTTCCAGCAATAATATTGGTATTCGGCAAATCTTTGTAATATCTCCGAACTTTTAACCTTAATTTCAACGGCTGACATTAGTTGCCACTGAATATATCTGCGAAATACCGATCTGCTATAAAAAAAAAAAAAAAAATGAAATTGTCAGCATGATAACCATTCGTGTGTCCAGAGCTCCGTAATTCTATTTTATTCCGTTACAACATGATTGATAGCTTGTCACTAATCTATGTAACCTATATTTGTCTTTCCCCAGAAGTCCCAATCGACAACACATATTCACCGAAATCCCACTGGACTCATTTTCTTTCCCATCCTCAAATGCATTTCAGTTTTCTGGGGGGGGGGGGGGGGAAAGGGGAAAAAGGAGGAGAGAGAAGGAAGAGGGGAAGAAGAGTGTGAGAGAAGGAAGTAAAAAGAGAGAGAGAGAGAGAAGAGAAAGAGAGAGAGAGAGAGAGAGAGAGAGAGAGGGAAAGAGAAGAGAGAGAGAAGAGAGAGAGAGAGAGAGAGAGAGGAGAGAAAAGAGAGAGAGAAAGAGAGAGAGAGAAGGTGAAAAGAGGGGGGAGTGGGGGGGGGGAGGGGGGAGGGGGGGATAGGTAGGGGTAGTGCGTGTACGTTTGCGTGCTTGTACGTGCATGTGCGCGCGCGTGTGTGTATGTGTTCGTGTTAATCATTGCCCTTACAACTACGCCAAGAGGGAAATGGAAGTTCGTGAGAGATGTACCACGGGGGAAATGGATCTAATTATGTGTGTGTGCGGGATTCATCCGAGACGCACTGATTCGTGTCTGTGTTTGTATTTCGATTATCGCGAGAAACGGGCGCCTATTAGGTTTACCCAAGCGATCCTCCCGGCCCGAACAAGCTCATTTCGAACAGAAACCGTAGTAGTAACGATAAAGTTTTCGAAATGCTCCCAAAGGTACAGTTACCTACACTTCCTCGGATTGATGATTAGAGAGAGAGAGAGAGAGAGAGAGAAGGGGAGGTAAGGGAAAGTCAGAGAGAGGGGGGGAGGGAGAAAAGGAAAGCGAGAGAGAGAGAGAGGGGGGGAGGGAAAGAGAGAGAGGGGGGAGGGAAAGAGAGAGAGAGGGGAGGGAGGGAGGAGAGAGAGAAAGAGAGAGAGGGGGGGGAGAGGGAGGGAGGGAAGAGAAAGAGGGAGGGGGAAGAAAAGGAAAGAGAGAAAGAGAGGAGGAGAGGAAAGAGAGGGGGGAAGAAAGAGAGAGAGGGGGAAGGGAAAGAGAGAGAGGGGAGGGAGGAAGGGAAGAGAGAGGGGGAGGGAGAAAGGGAAGAGAGAGGGGGAGGGAGGAAGGGAAGAGAGAGGGGAGAGGGAGGAAGGGAGGGGAGAGAGGGGGAGAGAGAGAGGAGAGAGAGCGCGAGAGAGAAAAAGGGAGAAGAAAAAGAGAAGAAAAGAGAAGAGGGAAAAAGGAAGAGGAAGAGAGAGAGGGGGGAGGGAGGAGAAAAAAAGAGAGAAAGAGAGAGGGGAAGGAAAAGGGAGGGGGGAAGAGAGAGAGAGAGGGGGAGGGAGGGAGGGAGAGAGAGAGGGGGAGGGGGAGGGAAGAGAGAGAGAGGAGGGGGAGGGATAGAGAAAGAGAGGGAGGAAGGAAAGAGAGGGGGGGAGGGAGGAAGGGATAGAGAGAGGGGGGAGGGAGGAAGGATAGAGAGAGGGGGAGGGAGGAAGGGAAGAGAGAGGGGGAGGGAGGAAGGAAGAGAGAGGAGGGAGGAAGGGAAGAGAGGGGAGGGAGGAAGGGAGAGAGAGGGAGGGAGGAAGATGAGAGAGGGGAGAGGAGGGAAGAGAGAGAAAGAGGAAGGAAGAGAGAGGGAGGAGGAAGGATAGAGAGAGGGGGGAGGTGGTGAGAGGGGGAGGAGGAAGGGATATATATATATATATATATATATATATATATATATATATATATATATATAGAGTGAGAGAGAGAGAGAGAGAGAGAGAGAGAGAGAGAGTTGTATGTGTGTGTTATCTGTGTATGTTGTGTCTATATATGTATGTATGTGTGTATCTGTGTGTATGTATGTAATATGATGTATTATGTATGTGTGTATATGTATGTATGTGCGTGTATGTATGTATGTGTGTGTATGTATGTATATATATGTATATATATGTATATATGCATGTATATATGCATGTATGTATGTATGTATGTATGTATGTATGTGTGTGCGTGTGCGTGTGCGTGTGCGCGCGCGCGCGCGCGTGTGTGTGTGTGTGTGTGTGTGTGTGTGTGTGTGTGTGTGTGTGTGTGTGTGTGTGTGCGCGCGTGTGTGTGCGCGCGTGTGCGTGTGTACGTGAAAAAAATGCACACTATAACCCATGTATTAACGTAAACATTTATAGCATCAACGCTTTCTCCGTTTCTCATTTCATAACACATGGCGTTTACTGGAATGTTATACCCCTGTTCGCGCCGACCATACCCCGTTAGCCTTGGGCATAGTCTCCCCCCCCCACCCTCCCCACTCCCCACTCCCCACTCCCCCACCCCGCAACGCAGCGAAACGATTGCGTCATCGAATGCCTTTTGCCTCCCGGAGCAGCAGACGAATTCCCGAACCACGACGGACATCGAAATAAACGCATCCCTATCAGTCTAGACGCATCTCCACCGCATAGATAGAGAGATAACTATAGATCTATCAGAAAGATAAACAGATATGCATGTATCCACCGCAGAGATAGAGAGAGAACCATATCTATCAGAAAGATAAACTGATATGCATGTATTCCTGTGTATAGATGAGATAGAACCGGGTCCCTATCTAAAGAAAAAAAACCCCACCGCAGAGAAAAAAATAACTGTATATCTATCAGAAAGATAAACAGAGATGCATGTATCCACCACAGAGATAGAGAGATAACTATATCTATCAGAAAGATAAACAGAGATGCATGTATTCCTGTGTATATGTATGGCCTTAGATACGAACACTGGGTCGGGCCTTGTACAATGCTAACAGACCGGCCGTATAACCTAACCTAACCAGAGGAACTACATTCCCTTTCCAACATTTCCGACTCACCGACAAGCCGCGGGGAAGGGAGGGGAAGGGGGGTGGGGGAGATTCGGTTGGTAGATACGTCCTCCTCTCCGAACGAAGCCGAAAACGCCCGTGGTGGTCGGCTAAGGCGTGGCACAGCAGACACACACAAGGATAGGGATCAAACGGTCGCCATTGTAAGGTAGAGCCGATGGAACGAGCGAATCGCCTCGTTACCGGACTCGTTAAAGCGGTAGGGGGGGGGGGGTCGATAGGTCTCTCAGGGTGAGTGCAAGAAAGGCTTTGCCAGTATTTGGTAAAGAGATAAGTGCTTGTAGAGATAGGCAGATAGATAGATAGGTAGGTAGGTAGATAAATTAATATTGTATATATACATACAAACATATATATATATATGTATATATATATATATATATATATATATATATATATATATATATATATATATATATATATATATATATATATATATATATATATATATATATATATATATATATATATATAAAAAAACACACACACACACACACACACACACACACACACACACACATATATATATATATATATATATATATATATATATATATATATATATATATTTTATTATATTTTATATAAATATATATATATATAAATATATATATATATATATATATATATATATACATACAGAGAGAGAAAGAGAGAGAGAGAGAGATAATGCCTGTCAGAATATAAATTTACTGCAATGTTTTGTTCTGTGTGTAACAGATTCACATGATAAAGCAATATTGTTTTGCATAAAACCAAATAGGTAAAGTATATTATTGCCGTGATAATTATTTCTAGAATAATGCTGACAATGCTATTATAATTATTTTATTATATTTATCTTTTTGTCTTTTCTTTTGTAACGGAATGAATATTAAGTAGAACATACCTTGTTTTTTCCAATTCTTTATTCAGATGTGTGCTAATATATACATATATATATATATATATATATATATATATATATATATATATATATATATTTTTTTTTTTTTTTTTTTTTATAATATATTTTTTATATTATAATTATAAAAATTATATATAAAATATATATATATATATATATATATATATATATATATATATATATAAACACAAATACACACACACACTCACACAGAAACACACTCACTCACAAACTCAATAACTCACTCACTCACTCTCACACACAAGCACAAACACACACACACATGCATATTCGTACATATATATGTATGAATGTAGATAAAGATCATTAAAATTCAACATCTTTCTTTTTTCAAAGATGCTATTCGCTTGCAGTTCAAAATAGATCTCAGTTTGGCTTACATGATAAGTCAGGGGACATTAATTATTTCTCTTTGTGTGTGTGTGTGACGCGAGAGAGAGAGAGAGAGAGAGAGAGAGAGAGAGAGAGAGAGAGAGAGAGAGAGAGAGAGAGAGAGAGAGAGAGAGAGAGAGAGAGAGAGAGACAGACAGACAGACAGACAGACAGACAGACAGACAGACAGAAAAAGA
>NC_091569.1:429106-431606 GCF_042767895.1 Penaeus vannamei | reverse complement strand
CCGGCGATGGAGGACGACCTCTGGCGCGGGAGGCGCAGGTGGAGGTCGGCGGGCGGGTCGTGCGTGGAGGGCACCGTCAGCAGCGACGACCTCCGCCGGAGGCCCCGCTGGTCCGCCCACACGTCGTAGCGGAAGTGGCGGCCGCCCACGCTGCGCGGGGACACGGGCGAGGGCGTGGAGCGCGCGTTGGGCGAGGGCGGCTCGCGGCACAGGGGCGAGGTGGGCGTGCGGCTCATAGGCGACGTGGGCGTCCTGGAGAGCGGCGGCGGCGTCCGGGGCAGCGGCGAGGTGGGCGTGCGGCGGAGGGGTGAGGCGGGCGGCGGCCGCCCCTGCGAGTAGCGCTGGCGCGAGTGCGAGCGCGGGCGCGGCGGCAGCGTGGGGCTCGGCGAGGGCGCGGCCGAAGGGGCGCCGCCGCGGCACAGATCGAGCTCGTCGTCGGGCGTCACCGTCAGGCGCAGCGTGACGACGCTGTGGCGCCGAGGGCGGCACGAGGCCATCATGGAGCCGGGGGGGAGGGGGGGAAGGGACTTTGGTTGCAGGGGTTGGGGAGGGGAAGGAAGGGGCTGGGGGAGGGAGGGAGGGGCAGAGACTCGAAGGCGGCTGAAGGGAAGGAGGGGGTCCTCAGCAGGGCATGTAGCCTCAGGGAGTCCTTGGGCGAGGGCGTCCTTCTGCAGAAGCGACGCTGGAGGCGCCAGGAGGTCCTTCCGCTGCCATCACTCCCCAGGTCTCCCCCGGGCGACCCAGCGCATCGAACCTGCAAATGGAACCTCGCTTTAGAACCTCGCCGGCAAGAGGAGTTCAGGATTCGCTCCGCATCCTGCCACAAACACGCATGATAAGAAATAAATAATAATGATTAAAATCCCGTTTCCCTTCCCCTCTTCCTCCCTCTTCCCGTCAGCATCGTTCTGCCTCGTCCCCTCCCTCCTCCCTCCTCCCCTCCCTCGCACTCCTCCCTCCTCCCCCCACTCTTGCACCCCTCCCCACCCCCCCTTCTCGCCTGCACCGGATCGCGCCGCCCATTAACATCCCATCCATTAGCCGGGCGAGCGAGAGCGAAGCCACTTCAGGTCGCGTCACCTGGAATTGCCTCCCCTGGCATCACCTGGACTGCTCTGGTGGCGACCCCGGAATTACCCTTGCAGTGCCCACCTGGAATTGCCTCCCTGGTATCACCTGGGACTGCTCCGTGTGGCATCTCCTGGAATTACCCCGTGGTGCTCACCTGAATTTGACACAGCTCCCCTGGCATCACCTGGGACTGTTCCGTGTGGCATCTCCTGGAATTACCCCGTGAGCGTCACCTGGAATTGCCTCCCCTGGCATCACCTGGGACTGTTCCGTGTGGCATCTCCTGGAATTACCCCGTGAGCGTCACCTGGAATTGCCTCCCCTGGCATCACCTGGGACTGTTCCAGGGTATCTCCTGGAACACTCAGAGCGTCACCTGGAATTGCCTCCCCTGGCATCACCTGGGACTGTTCCGTGTGGCATCTCCTGGAATTACCCCGTGAGCGTCACCTGGAACTGACATAGCGAATCACTTGGAACTGCCCCGAGTGGCATTGCCTGGGGCATCCTCTGGCATTGTGATGTATGACACCCCTCGGCATTGCCCAGTGTGCCACCACCTGGCACTGCAGTGTATGGCATTCCCAGGGGCGGTATTCACCATGGGGCAAAGATTCCAGAATGTTTTTGTCTGTCACAAAAAAAAAGTCTGCGGCTGCAACTTTGTCTACCGGAGTTCAAGACAGGTCTAGAGCCGTCTCACACGCGCAAGAACTGTCTTTCAGCCGACAATGCGATTCACATTTGTTGAAATTAATTTGCATCAGCAGTGGTAGGCGAAACTTGCATGATCCTTTTTTATTTATTGCAGTTTTCTTTTCGATAAAGGCAAACACACGCAGTGTGCTCCGTATAAATATAAAATATATTGATTTAACATCGTAGTCACTGTGTAGTTGAGATTCACTGCAATAGATATTTCATCATACTGCTGCATTGTATTATCATCAAAGGGACTTTTAAAATGTAAGATAAAAATGTTCTAGTGTTAACTTTAATACGTGGTAGAGCGTGACTTAAGACCGTTCTTAAATTCTCCAAAGAAAACTCTACGATTTTATGTGAATACCGTCCTAACTCTGTCTCGGCCGCACCTAAGTCCCTTAATTGGATACTATAAGTACAATCGATCATTAGGCAACGGCGATTTCCCTCTCCGACCGAGTGAAACTTGCCAAGTATACTTTCACTGAAGAATTTACAGGCTTTGAATTCGACTCTCGATTGCAAAGTCAACAAATAATCCTAATACCTGATAATCAGAATGTAGAAAAGCATAGAACATAATTTGGCGCCATTCGTGAAATACTCAATATTCTAATTCTCATTTTCTTCCTACAAGAGAGCAACCAGGCAGCTCTCCTGACGAGGCCAATCCTGCCTCCTCCAAGCAACCCTAAACCGTGCTTTCCAAGGCAGCCTCATCTAT
>NC_091569.1:416606-419106 GCF_042767895.1 Penaeus vannamei | reverse complement strand
CCCCTGGTCATGTCGCCAATATTCCTTCTCCATTTCCTCTGGTGATCTTCCCTTTGTCCTCCTGGTCCTCTCGCCCGGTTTCTAGGTCAACGGAGCACCTTAGTTGCCTTTGACAATGGGGTTCATTTCTCTTCCGCGAGCTATGGGCTGATGAGCTTTATGGCGGAGTGTAGAAGGTATAGATATGCAAGGTGTGAGGGAAGGAGCGTGTATGTGCGTTATTGACTATAGTGCGTTGTATTGCCATGTATTATGTTGCGCTGCACATGCAAATATCTACACGCATACACAAAAAGTATCCTAATACATCCACACACACAAACACGCACATTCATCTCGTGTATCCCTACACATTTACTTACACACATGTATCAAACAGACGCATACAAACACACACATACACCCAAACCTAATCATTCAAACACACACAATCACACACATGTGCACTGACACATATACATACAAACACACATTTCATTCAATTGTTGAACAGCAATTTCCTCCGCGTGAATTTCGCAATTCCTTTGACAATTTAGTAATCTGGAAGTGCATTTCCTCATAACAAACGCACGGAAGGCGAGTAAAGGCAAGGCCATTGATCCGCATACTACGGACGCCGCTGTGAACCGTGTCCCGAAGGAGCTGTTCTGCTTGAAGAGCGCAGTACTCGGTGAACTTCATTGGTCCGCCAGTCATTCGTCCGGCAGCTTCAACGGTCCGGGACGGTGACCTGGATCCAGCGGCCATGGGGCTTTATGACTTTGTTTCCGACAGATATTGTTACATTCATTATAGCTGAGTTATACATGATATACACATACACTTACAAGCGCGAGCGTATGTGCGCAGGTACGTATGTACTTATGCGTGTGTATGTGTTCATGTTTGATTATGTATGCGGGTGTGTGCGTAATTGTTTTATGCACACATGTAGGCAACCTTACACAAACGAACAGCGCCGCAGCGCAGTCGGTCACTCCTTCGCCAAAAGAAGCAAGGCCACCAAAAGCAGCTGCGGGGCCGAGGAAGTGTCACTGAGAGAGTCGTGTCCTCAAAGAAACGAAAGATAACTAAAGGACACAAACAGGAACAAAAGAAGAGCAACAATTGCCCGACGCGAAAAAAGAAAGAAGCACACCAACAGCTGAGCCAGGCACGATTTCCGCAGAGAATGTTGCTCACCACGTAATTCTAGGAAACACAGGGTATAACACTGGTAGATCCAATAGCTACTACATACAGTCACCGCATCGCCCCAAAAGTTTCCCAGCATCGAGGTCCCCGAGGAAATCACGGGGAGGGCGAGCCTTCCCTTCGCTGAGAATCATAGACAGACGCGCCATTTATAGAGAGGCGGATGCCTTAACGCCGCAGCCTCCTAACTCACGCAAACATGTTCTCTCATAACCAAAACTACAACTTCCTAACTCACTCATCATCTAAACCTCGGCATAAAAAACGAAAGAAAGGAGAACAAACACGCCCGGCGCTGCCAATCAGAAACGCACACCGCCGAATGCGCCATAAAGAAAACGTAGACACAATTACGCGCGTTCGATATCACGACGCCAACGTCGAGAGCCTCCAGGTCGAGGGAGACCTTGGGGGCGCCCGAAGCCTGTTCTTTCTGAAGAGGCAAAATCCACCGCCACGACAGGAGAACTCTTGGGAGCGAGGGTGAACAGGAAGCAGCGTCCTATCCCAGAAAAGGAAAAAGTGGCAACTCAATTTAGACTGGAGTACTACGATTCTCTAAATCTCTTTTTTTAAATTCTAATCAGATGACGCGATACGTATTTCTACATGTGTTTTGTATTTCTGAAACCTATATTTCTGTTGTTTTCTTATTTCATTACGATTTGCTGCCATCACCACTGAATTGAGTATTCGGAGCTTGGATTGGGTGGCCATTTCTTTTCGGGATTTGGCGGAGTGAAGTCCTTCGTCGGGGAAGACCACGCTGCGTCACAGTTGTATGAACATCCTGCTCATTTTTCGAAGCAACAAGACGTCGCTCCTGTGGACCCGATCTCTTCGCATCTGTACGCATTTCCATGTGCCTTTAGCTTGCACAGCCTTCTCTTGTAAGCTTTCTCCAACGCGAAAAAATAACTAGGAAAACTCGACCTTCCGGAATGAATAAATAGAGATGTTTTATGGAGGTAATTCGAAGCTCGAAATTTTGATTTTAGCTTCGACAAAATAAATGTTCCTGGGATAAATGGCAGCGAAACCATCAATTTCCGCCTTTCATCCCTTCCTCCAGAGAGAGCCAATCGTACCCAGGATTCTTTTTTTTTCGCAAAACCATAACAGTTTAAGCCAAGCGCAGCGGGACCTCACTCTCAGAAATCGTCACAAATACTTTCGATAATTGATGACAGCGAATCCACTGGCAAGATCACATGAAGGCAAACGGAATCCTCAGGCGTTCAAAGTCCTCGTAAAAATTGCCAAACAAGACGAAGGATCAAGATGTAGTACCCCCCCCCCCCCCCAA
>NC_091569.1:389106-391606 GCF_042767895.1 Penaeus vannamei | reverse complement strand
TGGGGGGTGGGGGTGTCTGTAATTCCCTCTTTTGATATTTTATTTATTTAGGATGATAGAATAAAGGTTTTAAGTTTTTATCTATATAATCGTTGGGTAAAGATGCCCAGTGACTGACACGCGAGAAAATGCTCTCTCTCACTCTCTTCTCTCTCTCTCTCTCTCTCTCTCTCTCTCTCTCTCTCTCTCTCTCTCTCTCTCTCTCTCTCTCTCTCTCTCTTCTCTTTCTCTTTCTCTCTCTCTCTCTCTCACTCTCTCTCTCTCTCTCTCTCTCTCTCTCTCTCTCTCTCTCTCTCTCTCTCTCTCTTTCTCTCTCTCTCTCTCTCTCTCTCTCTCTCTCTTTATTCTCACCTTCTTTCTCTCCTCAGTTGGGAATCAATTACATCACGTATTGTAAACTGCAAAGGCGCGGGACTCATCTGTTGACTTCCCCTGAAGTTTAGTCATCTCTCGTTCTGGACGGAGGTCGATGCTCATTCCTAGACTCCGTTTCTTAAAAAAAAATCATCTCTTGTTTCGGCTCTAAACAAAGCTATTCAATAGGAGTGAGCAACGACAAATGCCACGTCAAGTGCCGTGGATATTTACGGCATCTGATGTGGAGACGGGCCGTGTGGGAGCAGCCTCCCCTTCCGAGCTTATTTAATTGGTTCTGTTCGTGTGGGACGCTCTGCCCTGCTGTGACATTTCGGAGGAAGTCATTGACGCTTGGAAGAAGCTTGTTGAAATTTAGTGAGAGGTTGTAATGTATGTGTGTGTAGGTGTGTGTGTGTTTGATTGTCTGTGTATGCATGTGGCTGTTTGTGTGTGTATATATGTAGATAGATATATATGCATATACATAAACATATACATATATATGTCGAGATAGATATTGATTCGACATTCGGTAGGTGCTTTGGTTACAACTGGAGAAATGTTTGGACCAGGTGGAGTTGCCAGACCCACCGGAATGTTTATTTACGTATTTCCATTTTGAAGGCATATTTATACAAAATGATTGTGTAATGGCAAAATGGATTTAAAAAATGATGATTAACTATATATGGTTCGTTTGCTTAGATTGTCAATTCAATGGGGGAAAGTAATAAGCAGATTTCTCAAGATGTAATTTCTCGTGATAAATATATATATATATATATATATATATATATATATATATATATATATATATATATATATATATATATATATATATGACCATTCCCCCCGGTGTCATTGCCAGGTGCCGCCATTACACGTAATCGCCTTTGATGGCAGCGTAACGGCGCGAAAGCCTACGGACTCCGCCGCCACATTTCAGTACCTGCTCCTCCTCTGCCTCGGCGCATCAGCCCTGGATCTCGCGACCGAAACTTCCCGGCGAGGGTCACCGTCCGCATTTCATCCTCGTATGACATTTAAAAGCTCATTCATCGCAGCGCCATTCATCAGCGCGTCATTCATCAGGCATAATAGTCCGAAATTCACGAGCGCCATGTTCGTCATTTTGGCTTATAGTTTTCGCATAAAAGTTGGCGCTTCCGGTATTGGCTTGCACTCGCGTCTGACGTCAAGCTCGGCACCTAATGAGAAATTTTGCCCGATTGCAAGCTATTAAATGTCTGACAGGCATTGTGCACTCTCGGGCGCTGACGGCCAAAGAAAGGGAGGAAGAGGAAGTGAGAATGAGGAGGATAATGACAAGGCCAGTGATAATGATGATGACATCAATAATCAAGGTAATGGTCATGAGAATGATCGTAATGATAATGAAGATGACAAAGATAAAGATGATAAAGATAATAATGGTGATAATAATGATGATAATAATAATGATAATGGCAAAGCTAATGACAGTGATACTAAAAGTAATAATAGTAAAAATAGTAATAATAATAATAATGATAATAATAATAACAGTATTGATGTAGATGTAACAGTGATATCATATTAATAATAATAATAATAATAATGATAACAATGAGAATAAGGATTAGAATGATGATAGTAATAATAATAAAGGTAACATTGATAATGATATCTGAATGATAGAAATAATAACAAAGACAGTAATAATGAGGATAATGATAGTAACAATAAATATTATATTAATATGTTGATGATGATAATGGTAACAATGATAATAATGTTGATAGCGATAATAGTTATTAAAATGACAATAGTTATAATAATAATGATAATAATAATGATAATGATGATGATGATGATAATGATTATAAGGATGATAATGATAATGATTATTATGTTAATGAAGAGAAGTGATAATAATGATAATAACAATAATAATAATAATGTCAATAATAATAATAATAATAATGATAATAATAGTAATCATGATAATAATAATAATGATAATAATGATAATAATAATAATAATGGTAATAATAATGATAATAATAATAATGACAATAATGATAATGATAACAATGACAAATATGATAATAGTGTTAATGGTAATGATAATGACAATAATAATAATATTAACATCGAAAACATT
>NC_091569.1:357894-360394 GCF_042767895.1 Penaeus vannamei | reverse complement strand
TAAGTAAGGATGCTTACACAAGTGCATTTTCTCAAACAGAAAAACCTTAAAAGAAGACAAACATACAAAATCGCTTTTACCAAATGGAACATTTCTTTTTTGGATTCATATTTGCATTCTCCTTGCATTTAAAGACTTCGGCAAAATCTGGAGAGTTACTTAAAGATCCGTAGACCCTGAACTCCCCTGGGACATGGGAGTCTTTCATGATTTCCAGATGAGCCGCTTCCTTTGTAATGGCAGAGCACCAAACCTGTTGAAAGAGACAGTTATCTGTTAACCTAAATACTGTGATGATCCACCTTACAGCATATGGTCCTCTCTAATGTACATTAACCTGAATATTGTTGCTTATGAATAGACACAATACTGAATATCAAAAGAATTATACTAATAGCTTACAGCAATGCAAAGTAGTACTACCTGATCTTTCCCTAAGCACCCTTTTTCATTAGAATCAAGAAATCAACACATTTAATACATAATCACTTTAATGTATGAATAAAGTATAGCAAATACTGTTCATCTTATCTAAATGTATGCATTGAGTTGTTTTTTTAATAAATATCACCAATTTCACTTATCAAAATCTCAACTAATAAAGTAGACCAAATAATGTTTGTCTTATTTAGACTCGTGCATTGCATTATTCTTTTAATACATATCACTAATGTGACATATCAAAATCTCAAATAGGGATACATATAGGTAAGCAAGTAAAATACAGTATGACTCATAACACCAACCTGAGCAAAACCTAAGAAAAACAGTTGATTGTGGGTGAGCTGAATACCAGGCAATGGTGCCTCATTGCCATTCTCCTCAACCCACTGCTGGTATGCACGGTAGCTTGCTTTCAGCCCTGCATTGTCTGCTATATTTTCACCTAAATCAAATAAATTTAGATATTAACCACTCATACCACTAATATTCTCAAATTACTTGCAAAACAGTACTCAGATTTTAAAAAATCATCCTATATGCCAAATAACATTTTCATTTCCAAAGTTTATCATAATAGTACATATATAAAAAGAAGTAGTTCTTGTGAATTTTATCATAGCAGTATACACAAAAAAGTAGTTCTACCTAGTGTCAGGTTTCCATTAAGGTGTTCTCCACGAAGCTCATACTGAGAATACTGATTCACCATGCAATGCGTCAAATTTTCAAACTTTTTTGTTGTTTCTTCACGCCACCACTTATCCAAATTTCCATTCTTATCATACTTCCTTCCTAATAAAAGTAAAGGAAATACTTTTCAGATACATTTCTTTAACAAAATATAACAGTACAAAAGAGAACTTATCTGCATTTTATTCATATTTTTCAATGTGCAGAACTGAAGTACATATAAAATTCCATTTGAATCAATATTTGTAGGTAATTCAGAAGGCCAAATCAAATCTAAAAATATCCCACTTTACAAAATATTTTAAAATCATATACCTTGGTCATCAAAAGCATGTGCTAGTTCATGGCCCATGACAACTCCAACTGCACCGTAGTTAAGAGATTTAGAGTTATTGTGGTCAAATATTGGGGCTTGTAATATCCCAGCTGGAAATACAATGTCATTCCTGTAAATATTAAAAAGTATTAATAAATAATATGCCTGTTGCTCTTTACTGTGAATCTCAAGTCTATTTAAAATCCATCAATTTTTCACTATCACCCATGAGCAGTATGATGTCATGATGCCCACAGTAGACACCACAGGCCACACAACTTTAAACCAGATTCTTTTAAAGATATCAATTTTTCAACATCTGCAGTGGAAATGCCATCCACATGAGAAAGTGGGCTATACAGTCCTCTGTACTTTTCACATTGTTGACAGCAAAATGTTAAGCCCTCTTGGAGAGGGAGCTATGGCATTTTCTCACACTCAGTGTATTTGAAATTATTCCCTGATGCCAATGATTCTTTGCACACACAATATCATACTGTCTATAGAGAAGAGCAAAAGAGTGACATATCTGAAATTAGCTTCAAATGATGTTTATGACACATATACTTTAATCTGTCTGATTCATTAACTCTTGCATTCATTTATTTTATTTTCACCAGGAAATTATATATTTACTTATATTACTTCTTATTTCAAGCTCTTTTTTCTAGATAATACATACCTTGTTGGAGAGTAATAAGCATTAACTGTTGGTGGTGACATATCCCAACGTGTCTTATTAACTGGTTTAAATAAACGTTTCAAGTTTTCTCGGATGTTGAAGTTATTTACACGAACATTATTTTGAAAGAAATCATTTTCCATTATTTCCAGATTTTCATATTTATCATCCAATTCTGTTGGGTTCAGAATGTACTCTGGATAACCTGTAAAAATAAGCCTTGTTTTACTAAAGCAGACAATCCCTTGTCTTTATCAGTAATTTTGTATATTCCTATAAAATACACACAGATCATTCACAAGGTCTTCGCTGGAAAAGATGTC
The DNA here is from genome assembly GCF_042767895.1 of Penaeus vannamei. Taxonomy (NCBI): domain Eukaryota; kingdom Metazoa; phylum Arthropoda; class Malacostraca; order Decapoda; family Penaeidae; genus Penaeus; species Penaeus vannamei. The sequence goes on along the minus strand of NC_091569.1, from coordinate 357,939 downwards.
CGAGAAACTATAAGGACAGCATTGCAACGCAGATTCTATATGATC
>NC_091569.1:342894-347894 GCF_042767895.1 Penaeus vannamei | reverse complement strand
TCTCCACAGGATATGAAATCATTGTATAAACACAGCAATTTTTGAAGATCTGGGAGATTCACAAAGATACAACATGGGTTCTTGCAACACTCAATCATAATGTTATCCAACAGTATCAGATTGAAGGTTCTCAATGCAGAGCCAAAAAAAAACCTTGAGCTCCCTAAAATAATAGACAGTGACCAGCCTCCTGCACCCAAACTGCAATGATTTGGATCATACACTCATAAAGGAAGCTCCACAAAGTCACTTATAGTTACCAGGTATTAATCTGCCTGAGCTCTGATCAATATCCTACTCATGGGGAATATAATGTGATGTTGTCTTTTGTATCTGGAAAATTGCTAACTATACAATTTCTCCTAAAATAAAGTAAAAAGGAGCAGAATGAAAATTCTTGAAGTATTATATGAATACAGAGCCATAAAATATGCTTTGGTGCTTAAAACAGGCATCAAAAACTTAGTGACATAAACCACATCAAATCCAACAAGGAAGCCAAGGGTAGAACAGGCAGGGGAATTTATCAAAAGATAACCTGAAACCAATGTTTAGCAAGGATGATGAAACTACATCCAAGAAAACTCAAATCCATATGAAGGAAAGAGGATACACCACCCAACCTAGAAATATCAACATGGCAATGGAATGATTTCACAACTAAAGGGGAAACAGCCACCTTAAGTTCATGACATCCTGTGGAGACAGTGTAAAGTGAGGTACTAATATGGGCTACAGAGAGCACCCAAGCCTTCCTATACTAGTCCATTTCTATGGAACAGCCAAGGATTGCCATGAGACAAAAAGCCTGTCAGCATAGAGCAAAGGAGGGAAGTAAAGATGCAAGAGAACTTCTGCATGCCCGCTGGTGTCTGTGGTTCAGCCTCATAATCATCATGGAACCAGCAAGGGAATACCCTATGGAAGGTACCAACTACATGGTTTTAGGAAACAAAATGTAGGCCAATACACCTAGAGAGGCAAAAAAATCCAAGCCTCATCTTATGCAGATGGCAAAATACTTGACATTACACAAAGAGCTTGAAAAAGCAGGAAGTGTCCTTCTAACTTTATGAACTTCCTGCATTCACCCCTGGCACAGACTAGGGGAAGGAATATCATCTGAGATTTTTAAAAAAGGATTAATCTTGATGATCAAGCTGGCACAAAGGACATAACAATACCCATATTTTGGTGGCTGTTAATACTATTTTTATTCCAATAGTTTCCATTGTTTATCATTATGTGACTATTTCATTTCTCCTTTTATGGTTTATCCATGGCGTGTCCTGCATGTCACAAATACTCTGTAACCATTTCATTTGTAGTGTATAGGCTTGTCGCTCCCTGAGCAAAATAAATTAATGAAAACAAAAAGGACATATCTCAAAAAACTGACACTAAAACAAGACATGCATTTACATGAACAAACTCAAGCGCCACTCCATTAATGTCCATAAATGAAAGGATAACAGAACAAGAGTCAGAAATAAAGCAAGAGAACATGAGACCACATGTGGACAACAGGCATGGGACCAGGCACACAAGTTGGTAACTAAACATGATAAGCAACTGCAGAGCATAAATGGACAGAAAGAGAGGCCCTATATGCTAGTCCCATTACCCAGCAGAAACCAGAAAGAAACCAGGAATATGCAGACTACCTAAGTGATAAGCAAGGTGCTGGTGTCTGGCTCACTCCCCAGAGGTGACTAATGAATAACACACGTAATACCACTCATATCCTAGTCAAACATTGCCTGCCTGCCCTGTTCAGGGATGATATAAGACAACATCACCACGGAGAATCCTAACTCAGCTAATTTGTGGAGAGCAGCAGTTGTTCTACAAGGCAAAGCATGGTGTACTTCATAAGTACTACCAGAAAACCCCTGGCAGCAGGAAGAGGAACTCATTGCAATGGCATTTCACAAACACTATAGAAACCCTGGCTGTTCTCTTGTGAGCTGCACAGTGTATTATATGTTCACAATATACCACATCCACCCAACAGTAGCTACTTATGCAGGGCAAAGCATGGTCTTCCTGGTCTAGTTTTCTAACATGAATCACTGAGAATCCAGTGTGTACTCAGACATGTCAATGTGGAACTCAATCCACATCACAGACATGAGGCACTTTGCTCTGCCCATAAAAAAACAAGACCCAGAGTCATCAAGACTGTCCAATAGATGCTTATTTAACACTGGCCCTTGTGGGAGATAGAACAGGGCAATCTGATCAGCATTCTGAAGAAAAAAAAATCCCCCTCAGTATATCCCCATAGACCCCATAGATAACCTTTGACCACAGCAAAGGATGGAAGAAGGCACATCCCTGTAAATCACAAAGAACAGAGAAAGAAAAAGTGGAGTAAGCATCCCTCTTCTTCACCTACATCTGCAAAGAAAACTGCAGAATAAACATGTCCCACTTTTGGCCTCATATTCCATGTCTCTAAGATATCAACTGAAAGATCTGGAAGCTGGAGGGCCTCATAAACACCACACTACACCCCTTTTTCTCTTCCCATGACAATTCAGGAAAGGGGAAGAAATACCAAGATGATGAAGGAGGGGAAAAACAAAAGACCCTGCAACAGGAAGATGTACAAGGAAAAAAAGAAAAGAAAAGGGCAAAAGAATATGGAAACACAAGCTGCCAAAAGGAAAAGAAAGATCTTAAGAAGATAATCACAATGTAACACTCACCATCAAAAAACAGATGAAAAGTTCCATCTCACCAACACACCACACTGGAAAACACAGACACAGAAAAAAAAATAATGGAGCTATGCCCGTATGCTCTTCTACCTCCCTGGCATGGGTGAGAAGAGAATGAAGAATGAATGAGAAGGTTGATAATGGGACTAGGACAGGTACAAACTGATTTTTTTTGTTTCCATTGCCTTGGCAATGCTTTAGTATGGAGTTTCAGTTGCATAATGTTTCACACAGTTGACCTGTGGTCTGTTCAAGCCAGTCACTTGGATTCTTCAAAGCTTTTGAGCAAGATATCAAGGACATAAAATACCATCATTATGTCTCAAATGCATCCACACAATCATGCTGATATGTCTCACTCACTCCCTACCTCTCAGTTTTTATCAATTCCTACTATAGACATTACTTAGGAATGAGTTATTCATCAATGAGTAATTAACATTACTATTTTCCATTGTATCTATCAGATATGCATTAACAATTCTTAATATAGAACATTACATCTGATTTATTAACAAGATTTTATTTAAAAGCAGTTCTTTCAAATAAAAGTTCAAAGTAACAGAAAAATCATGCTCGAGTTTATGGAACGCCACTTGAAATATCACTCACATTTTTCCTTGCTCCGTCTCAGTAATATTTTTAATAATTACTGTAAGATTTGAAAGGAATTCTTTGGCATAAACTACTATGTGTTCTTTACTGTCCAATTTCTTTTCAATTTTGCTAAATGCTTTGTTTATAAACTTTCCCCAGTCAATCTGGAAAAAAAAGAAATATTTAATTAACAAAATTGTTATAGATTAAAATCTTTACGGTTACAACTATTTCATACTACATCAAAATCTGTCAGTATATTTGGTTATGTAAGTATGTAAATTCATACAGCTTTTGATAATTTATTGAGATCCTCTATCATCATAAGGTGATACATCTTATCATCATCTCTTCTCTCTTCATCTGGTGTTGTGATGGCAGCTAATTTCTGTTCAATGTGTAAGATCCCAGCAGCAGCATTCTTAGTGGCCTCTTCCTCTCCTCCAAGGAGTATTCCAACCTGTGAAACATTTTAGGAGGTGGGATGAAAACATATTTTTCTACTAACATTTAGTATTCTGTTAACTCTTTCTTATCTTTCTTATCATAATCTTAATCTATACAATAACTCCATATAATACATGAATATAATACTATTGGAAATCTGTATACTTGCAAATATCCAGTTTTAATTTCAGTTTGCCCTTCACATGCCCCTTACTCAAAGTATGATCCCTGCATTTTAAAATATAACTTTTTAATAGACCCGACCCTTCCAGAATAAAATGAATTACATTGCATGTAAGACCCATAATAAGATAGCAGATGCACTGCAAAAGTTAATATGTCCCCTCATTTATAAGTTGAAAATACTGGGAGATCAAAACCTTAACACATCTAAACAGTGCCCTGCAAGGCCCAGGGGCCAAATGGGACATCACCAAATTACACCTAAAAGGAAAGATTTGGAGTAGGTAAAACAAGATCAAATATAGTTAAGAAAACTTAGGAGATGCTCACAGGGTGTAGTAAACTAGGAAATAGATCACATTCTAAAGAACTGTTCTGAAGTGCAAGTGCAACAAAGAAACAAAGGGCACTGTATGAAATGGGAATGTATCACAGTGGATACGATGAAGATTGTGGAATTAATTTAAGAGATTTGACCACAGGCACTATTTTCTGGTTGTACTCTCATTAACCATGCTAGTCATATAATGTCTCAAAGGCAGTTTGACAATCAGCCACAGAGTGATCATATTTAAATATACTGCTTTTCCTTTGTTTCCTTAATACATGCATATATGCTAGTGCATGTGCATGCCTGTAAAGTTATACACTAGAATCTACACAAACTCCAACAAAAAGAACCTCACTAAAAAGCTAACATGAATTAGCATTATTTGAACTATCAAATTAAAACCAGTGTTTTTACCTTTACAATATATTGTTCATAGGCATCCAAAACCTCTTTTTCTGACTCATTTAGATATGAATTCCGAGCTGCAAGAGTGAGCCCTCCCTGGTCAAACTGAAACAGAAATCAAGTAATGAGTATTTACACGCAGAATATATTTTCCCAACATCACTTACAAGAGTTATCTCAGTTTCTCAATTAATCAACTCTATATTCATGTCCTCTCTACTTCCCTTTTATCTCTCCATGTAGCCTTACAACAATCACTTACTTGTAAAATATGTGATGACGAATTCTTATCATTTTCAGCAACACCCCAGGAG
>NC_091569.1:339556-342394 GCF_042767895.1 Penaeus vannamei | reverse complement strand
CCCTCCCCTCCCCTCCCCTCCCTCCCCTCCCCTCCCCTCCCTCCTTCCTTCCTTCCCTCCCTCTCTCCCTCCCTCCCTCCCTCCCTCTCTCCCTCCCTCTCTCCCTCTGACCTACATGACATTACTCTCCAACACACTGAGGGGAAAATTTAATCTGCTTAACATGAGCAGTTTATATAAATAAGTCATGTAAATAAGCCCACACCCTTGCATGCACATGAATACACATACATATGTGTAATCAGATTGGCAAATACGTATATAGTGTATTTGTGTGTATGTGCGTGTGCGTGCGTGCACGTGCACGGACGTGTGTGTGAATGTGAGTGTTTGCGAGTGCGTGTATGTGTATGTGTGGGCGTGAGTGTGTCTTTGCGTATGCGGGTATGGTCGTATATGTATTTATGTGTGCGCGCGTTAATTCCTCTCGAGTCCCAAGAACTCAAATCGGTATGTTGATGGCTCCTGCGAGCCTCGAGGCTACTAAAATAAGGTCACTGAATGGCAGCGTTTTTGTTTCACCTCCTGTTCCACGGGTCAGCGAGAGCACGGACCGCATTGTTTCCATAGGAGTGCGCATATATGTACGTGCGTGTGTATGTGTGCGTGTGTGTTGGACAGACCGTGCCTCAACAAAATATCAGGAAAGTAGACAACGTGAAGAGAAACTAAAAAGCGAATACTCTGCCTAGAAGTCGCAGCAGCTGCAATGAAGTTGTGCTGGAAGTAGGTGCAGTTGTAGTAGCAGAAACAATTGCGATACGAGTAACTGTTGTAGTAATAATAGTAAAAGTATTTTAGTCGAATTAGTTTAATGCGTGGATGTAATTGTAATATTGTTAATATTTGCAGAACTTGTAATAGTAACAGTATTTGTAGTTGTCTTTGTTATGGTCGTTGAAATTATAAAAAAAAAAAAATATTTGTTTTTTGTTATAGTAGCGGCAGGTTACTTGTTTCGTTGTTACAGAAGCAGTTACAGGACTAATGTAAGTAGATATAATAGTAGTAGTAGTAGATGCAGATGTTGTTGCACTACAAATAATAACAGTAACAGTTGCAATATTGGTAGTATAGTTGTAGTTGTAGCAATAGCAATAGAAGCAGATGAAGTAGTAATAGAACCAGCTGTAGCACTGCTAGTGTTTGTATGAATGGAAGTAGCTGTAGGAACAGTAACAAAAGGACTTATAGCAGATGCAGTAGTAGCAAATGTAGTTGTAGTAGTAATAGTTGACGTTGTAGTTGTATCTAAAACATTAGTAATGAAAGCTGTAATTGTAGCTAGTAGCAACAGTAGTAGTAGTTATTAGAGTAGCAGTAGTTGTAAAAGCAAGAGTAGCAGCAGAAGCATTATCATGACTATCAGCATCTGTAGTAGAAATAATTAATGGGAAAACAGTGCATATTTACATCCTAATCAGACGCCCAAACGTTTACGGAGTGAAGGCTCGAACCAACGGATCATTGGAATGTCGAAAGGGGGAGCCGAGAGGCCAAGGGCGATCCGAGTAAGTTCTGTAGGCCTATGCATTGGGAAAGACAGTTCACTGATGGAAAACCGGTTGCGATGTCATCAAAAAAATAGAACATAACGAGCACAGGAAAAAAGGAAAAAAGTATGAGTATAAAATTTCCCTCGAGAGACTGCTTTCCAAATGCAAAAAATCCTGCTATGTTCTGAAGACAAAACAAGCCTCGAAACCTTCTGTGGGAGGAACTAAGGACAAGCGGGAACGGAGTCGCATATGGAAGCGGCTCGGCGCGCGGAGGCCCGTTTAGTGCAGCGTGCGTGCTCTCGGTTGAGTAATAAAAATGAGACGTAGATTCAAGACATTTCACGGCAATGATACAAAAAAATGAGAAGTAGCAGTGACAGAAGTAGTAGTAGTAGTAGTTACACTAGTAGGAGTTGCACAATAATGGACACTGCATATCTAATCTACTAAAAATGTCCTTCAGCCCCATTAACGCACATTAGCCAGCCCTTTGCAACTCGGGGCCAAGAAGCGGGCACTAGGTCGCAGCAGAAGCGCTGGAGGTCACGGCCGGCCGGCCTTGTAACATATGGAGAGCCAGATGAAACGGCGAGAGAGGCTGGCGACAGACAGGCGGTGCCCAAAGGAAACCCGGGGAAGGATTCGGATTTATCGGCAATCGTGGGAATCCTTGATGCATTCAGCAGACCTCCTGATTTAAGCACGGGTGCATGACTGTCTCCGGCGGTGACGTCAGTGCATAGTACATGGTATAAACATTTCTTTGTCCTCGTTATCGTTATTACGCCATCTGCAGATAGTGCAAGTATAATATTATCATTATCATTATTACTGAAAGCATTACTAGCAGTAATCGTAGTTATTTTTGTTGTTGTTATTATTGTTGTTATTACCATCATCATAATTAATACAATTATTAATATCACTATAATCACTGTCGCAGTTACCGTTATTATCAATATTATTCACAAATATCTTATTAGGACCATCATTAGCCATGCATCGCAGTCTTTCATTATCTCAGTAGCAATATAATAACACCGTCACAGTCGTGTGATGGAAGACCAGATCTACTTCGTTACATTATTTAATCCCTTAACATTGGAGGAAATGCTTGCCTGGCTGAGGGTGCAAGTGCACGCAGGCGTACCCACACACAGATCGCCGACACTTTCCCTAAAAGACCAATTAAACTAGTAACGATAATAAATGTGCTTTTACGCCGAATCGGAGTCACTGCATTAAATTCCAACTTTTATGACCAACAAAATTGTGTTCGCTATCGAATGATCAAGAATGCTGGAATGATATGTAAGAACCAACTGTGATAAGAAAGCTA
>NC_091569.1:314556-329556 GCF_042767895.1 Penaeus vannamei | reverse complement strand
ATGCAGATTTTGTGTCTACCAGGGGCATTGAACGTTGCCTTCCTGAATAAAACCTCTCTAGTTTACCGACCCCCGACTCTCCTTTGATCACGGCTCCGACTCACCCCGAACCACCTACCTAGGTTCTAATTCAACCTTCAAAAGACAACCCTTCCTCTCTCCCAGTGTCCTCCACCCTGTCTCCTGTACAATCGTCACAATTTCCCTTGCTCCTACCTTGTTGCATTTGTTCAACCTTAATCTCCCCCCCCCCCCATGACAATAGTACCTCGCCCCACACCACCCTGTCTTCCTCTTGTCCTAGTACCTCTACAATTCCCACCTCTACAAACCTTTTGATAACATTTCATAGCCCAACCAAGTGGGATCTGACAATGGCCTCCTAACAATGCCTCCAAAACAAGTAGGCAAAGATTTCTTCTGCAGCCCGATCGTTCACGCCTTGTCACAGTTCCGTGCATCATCTACCCTGGCTGACCTCACTAGCAAACCTATTCCTGCCCAAGCCTGCTCTTCCCTTAATACTTGTACCGGATCTGTTCCCATCTCCCTGGTTGATTGGCCTGTCTACGACAAGGGTTGGTCAGTATGTGAAAATTACTTGCTTGTCTGCCTCGTTGACTGTGATGCAGGTTCAGTACAGTGCTACATTATTTCCCCCATAGGCTGACATAAGTCCCATATCAATATTTCTAAGATTACCTTCCGTAAACATGACCTTCCACAAGAGGTCAAGATGGGCGGAGAGTCCTGCATTGTCCGACAATATCGACCCCTGCCCTATCAATGTCAGAAATATTAGCGTTTTGGCCACCCTCCCAAATAATCTTACTATCCTCTGTGCGCCTAACCTGGTCATAACCGTTCAAATTGCCTGCACAATCATGTAATTTACAGTAGTCTGAGGCAGCAATTCTCAGATACAGACTTGGACTTATTCTGTGAGAGGCCAGACAGGATGCACGCCGACAAGGCTTTCTCTCACTCCTTACCCCAGAGTTATCCTACGCTCCACACCTCTCCCCTTTTCCCAAGTTGTCTTTTCCCAGTATAGAAAATTCTTAAAAATGACCCAAGAGAACGCTCCTTATCCTACCTCCAATCGCTCCACTCCCATGCCTTCTACATTCAAAGTGACTACGACATCCATCTTCCTCTTGTTCCCTCTACTCCTTCCCGACCTACCTCATCCTCTCCATCTCCGCCTTCACCAACCCTGCTCCCTCCTGGATATTCATATGAATCCCTTTTGTCACAGGTATCCTTCCCCGGATCCTTCCTTTCCTAATGAACCTCCTGATACTGCACCTTCCCCTGATCCCCTACCTCATTCCCCGGATTCTTCTACTTCTCCGACACCCATTGCTACCTTTATTACCCATTAATTGCTTTACAATGGCTCTTCTACAGTGGAATAGAGGTTTCTGGCCTCACAGACCTGCTTTTCGCCAACTCCCATCTTCGTATAACCGATTCATTGTCTGTCTCCAAGTAACCTTCTTTACATATCCTCAAGTACTAATTCCCAATGACAATTTTGTATTATCCTCTCATTCTCTCTCTTCTCCATACTTGTCCATCATAAAACACATGTTATACTTCCTTTACAATTCACTGTCCTTGCACATGTATTCGCATCTTTCTTCGCCGCTGGATCACAATTATTTCCATTTACTTCTCCCCTTCCCTTCCCATTGAACTTTGGAACTTTACTTTCCCAACTCCAACCACCTTTCCTTTTAACTGTCGACACACTCTTAGGGGGATTCGCTCCTTGGAACATTTTTTTTTTTTTTTTCTAATACTGACCTTGTCCCTAAAGATGAAAGAGATGAATGAGTCACGAGACTATCTGTAGCGTCCATATCTTCACTCTCTCTAAATTATTTTTCTAAAATACCGGAATGCAGGTGTACTGGTAATGAACATGTATGGGCCTAAATGAATTCAAATTTACACATGTAGATTCTTTAATTGTGACTAGAGCATTTAGATACAACTGCAATATGACAAATGACCTCTTGAAACAGACCACACATTACTAGCACCCTGCCTCCAGAATAGAAATAGTTTCAAAGACTGGAATGTGCACCAGTCAAATTTTCGTCTTCGTTTTCATAAAAACCATACCTCAGTTCTTGCTGAGGTCACTGGTGGTGGTGGAGCATCATATGTCATCTTTTCCAGTAAAGTAGGAACGTCCCGCCAAATACGGGGTTTGATGCCGGACGGTCCAAGTTTATGACATTATTTGAAGAGGAAGAGCCTATCATCTGGCCAAGAACTGGCTCAGCCCTCTTGCGTGAGACCGTTTCGTCCCCAGAGTTTTTCAATACCCACTACTTCAAGCTCGGTAAGTGCTAGTTAGGACATTTTGTTTTTAATTAATAAGCGAAATTCATCACTTAAAATGAGACGATCACTAGTGGTGGTTCTCTTACAAATCTAATAATAATTTGGATCAATATTTAAGGCAATAGAGACAAAAAAGAACTGATAACTGACTATAGAGAGGGGGGAGGAGAGGGAGGTGATAACTGACTATAGAGAGGGGGGAGGATAGGGAGGTGATAACTGACTATAGAGATGGGGGAGGATAGGGAGGTGATAACTGACTATAGAGATGGGGGAGGATAGGGAGGTGATAACTGACTATAGAGATGGGGGAGGATAGGGAGGTGATAACTGACTATAGAGAGGGAGGGAGACAGGTGTTATGTGGTTGTTTATTTATATTGCCGAGAGAGTGAGAGAGAGACACGTTAGGATGTAATTCCCACTGCATCGTGCACAGACTGAGGTGTGGGACAGTTTCATCGTACCTTTTGCGCCTGGACTACCCGCTGTCCAATTAGTAGTCTGTGACGTCACACTCCCAAAATCCGAAAGTAGTTCCGAGTTTAGGCTTAAGAAGATGACATATAAAGGTCCCATATAATAAATTTGTGTCTAATACTGTCATACATTCCGTTCAATCTGTTATCAGTTCAAACATGCTTCTGTCCTTATTAAGAATCGACCGTTATATGAACAAGAAGTTCAAGTACAGGTACATGACTTGTACCTAAACCCGTATACCTGCACCTGTACTTGTACCTAAAATTTGCTTTGGTACACAGTTCTTCGCTAAACCAATTGCCAAATAGATAAAATCCTTCTTGTATTCTATTTTGTAAATCTTCATTCATATTTTATTATGAAACGCATGTGGAAGTGGTATAGGACCATACAGGATATCATGTTTATTTTTAGGCTCAAAATAGTCAATAAAACGTAATGAAATTAACGTCGAAGACAGTATTGATAAATGGGGGATAAATACCGTTTGAATTTCTTTACGTGACTTATATCTTTTAAACTCGCAAGAAACTATTTATGATTACATTTTGATAAGAAACAATCAGTTTCCTTTCGTCTTCCATTTTGTCTTCATGACATTATAATAATAATAGTGAAAATAATGATATAACCGTACAAAATTATAGTAATAATACTACAAATCATTATTATCACTATTATTGTTATTATAAGCATAGAAATCAGAATCATAAGTATAAGTATGAATAGTTTTTTTCTAGAACCAGTTTGCGTCTTCATACCCATCAGGTATCAACTGATGGGTATTTCTACTAATGAAATATAACAGGAATAGTCGATGTAATTAATAAATAAACGCAATATGAATGTACTATTCTTATTTGATCAACACTGTCATTGCTATTATCATTGTCATTCTTCTTATTATACATTATTATTATCATTTTGTATTATAATTTACCATCATAATGGTAATTATCACCACTACATGAATAATAGCCTTAACACTACTAATATAGCATGGTAGGAATGTGGAAGTCAGTCAAGTAACTTATGAAAATGCAGTTGTAAGTACGTGGCACCGCAGAGAAAGCCTTTAATATGTGAATAAAAATACACTACATGTGTTTGTTTTTTTATCAAAAGGCAGACAGACGAATAAGCTGTCTAAGTATAGTCACGTCCAAATTTGTATATTTTGATAAGCAACTAATGACCCCTCGTATAAAGCTCCACAAATACTGAAATATTGCCTTACATGTATATCATATTTGATGATACATGATAATAAAAATAATGATATCAATGAAAGTAATAACAGTGATGATTATAATAATGATAATGACTTTAATAATGATGATACACTATCGTTATTAATACAGTAACATAATTAAAGTTTTTTTTTTCTAGAACCACACTTCATACCACAAGTACCAAGAGACTCCTATCGATTCCTAACGAACTATAGCAGGATTATTCAGCGTAATTCATAAGCACAATATAAATGCCCACCATTATGAAAATTATCATCACTGTCATTGTTATTGTCATTATCATATTATTATTATTCTTTATCATTAATATTGTATTATCATTTAACCTACTAAAAGTTTTTTGTTTTGTTTTGTTTTACGTCCAAGGAGCGAAAACACATGTTCCTTATATTCTTTTTCCTTTTTCATATGTAGTCATGAAAAGGTTTTATAATGTTTATGATCATATTCCATATAGTTCTTATAAAACATTAGTTTATATGAGTTCTATTTCCACGTCCGTCAGCCAGCAGTAGCCCTAATTCAGCCGAAATTTCTGTCGATTCATAAATATTATGGAAAGAATGGGGGAAATAATAGCTTACAATAATACCACGTCACTGCATGGTGATTCTTTTTTATGCAATAGTGCAGATAAAACCCCAACCTGATAAACCTAGGGGGGATAGCATGTCTTCGGCTAGTTGTAACAAAAGGGACAAATATCCTATGTAAGAGAGATATAACCAGCATCATAATATTCCCCCACTCACAAATGAACATCGCAGCACCAGTAGGGAAATATCTGCTCGCACCAGCCCTTGCAAAAACATATTAGGGAAGTGACCGCCTGGCCAAAAAAATAGCAGGGGGGATAGTCTATCAGGGTTGAAGTCCCATTAAAGGTTTTGACTGACACCCGTGCCCTTATTTAAAACCTTATTTAAAGCACAAACCACAATGTTTGCAATACAAACATGGAATAACCGCACTCATTCTATCACATTTGCTTGCTTGAATAACTCAGTTAAAATTTAAAATATTATTTCATTTAGTCCCATTTGATTATCAAAATGCACATGATCATCCTAGGTTTATATATTCCAATTAGATATATACACATACTATTACTATTCACTTACTTCCAAAGTGAAGCTTGGCTTGGTAGCAGGCACCAGAGGCATTTTTCTTAATATTTCTGGGCATTATCATTTTCATTTAAAAACTGCACACTACGTAATGCACTACAATAAAAAAAAAGCAACGACGTTTGTTGTTGTTTAGGGTACCAATGCATTGTGTGTTCATGGTTTAATATTGCAATAACAAAGGTATGGTTAAGAACCAGAGGTTCAAATAAAGGTTTTTCTTTATGAGCAGGACTTTTAGTATACATAAGCATAGTATTCCTGTGTGATACTCAGAAATGAATAGGCATAGGAAAAGAGGGCACTGTAGAATGACGGCAGGGCCACTTTAGAATGGAGGGGGGCGGGACTCAACTTTTGCCCCCTGCTCCTCAACATTTTTTAGGACATTCTCTGTAAGCAAAAAACAGTGTAATTCCTTAGTTACCCAGTTATTGACAACACTGACCCCTGCAACTGGTGTTCAAAATGAATATTGAACATTATTAACCATGTAAATACAAATGTCCGAACTTTTAGTGAAGAAATTAATGAGTCTCTCTTTAAAACTGGTAGGTCCAGGACTCCCGGCTATTTTTGATGGACCCCCCCCCCCCCACTTCAAAATACCTTCCTATGCCAATGGAATGGAATGTTGCTTTGAGAGTAAGTTCCTTTATACAGTTCTAAAAATAGAAGGTGAAACACTTTTTCTTTTCTTTTCTTCAAGAATACTTGCACACAGCCAGGTAATGAAGCTTTTCAATTTGTGGTTTACACAGACTAAGGGTTTATATTTTTATTACAACCAACATAAGATAGAACACTAAAATCTCTTGATTAAATTAATTAAGATATCAATATGCATATACAGAATAATGGCACATTAAAAAAATGAGATGTCCAAACGCCCTAGGAATTTTTGAGCATAAAATGTGGGCACCCATCCTGTGCTGAATAAAAAATACAAAGCTCCACATTTCCACTGACCACTGAATAGTCTCACCAACTATTCTGACATATGTGAGATTTTCTCATAGCTGTCTTTTATACAAGTTTCCAAAAAGGATAAGGAAACTTTTACCTTAAAAAATATATATATATGAAGGAAAAAAAAAGTAAAAAAAAAAAAAAAAGTACTTGTAAAAATACATCACAGACTTGATTGCACCTTGGAAAACAGACAATCTTCTGTCCTGCAGTCACAACACTAAATACAACTTCTCAAATCTAATAAACATAACAATGGTATATGATCTTTTAAACTCCATTAATTTGCATACATCAGTTACAAAATTGATTTGAGCATTAAGAGCCACAGTATAAATATAAGGATAATTTCTATTTCTGTTTCTGTTTAAAATACATAAAGAATGCTTACCACCCATATTTGGAAAGCAGCAAGAAAGATTAGGACCATATTCAGTTCAAATATAAAATAAAAATCCACAATTTAATTTTGAAATACCCTTGAGTATCTATAATTATGTCTAAAAATCTTCACTTTGGGATGGGAGAGACAGAGACAGAGAGATACTGACAGATAGACACACTCACTCTCACTCTCACACACACACTCATACTTACATTCACACTCTCACTCTTACTCTCAGTCACTCAGTCACTCACAATCTCTCTCTCACTCTCTCTCTCTTGATGCAGAGAATTCTTTGAGGAGCACATACATGTAAAATCAGTGAGATTTCAAAACACCATAATTCTTATGCACAATACTTTAAATTACTGAAAAAGCAGTGTGTCTAGTCATACCCTGTTTCAGATTCAGAATTGGCTAAATCAGTTTGATTCAATTACCTTCTGAAATCTTTGACCACTCTGTTGAAATAACACACAAAGAAAAATTGATCACCTTTAGTAAAAAATATTATGGATCTCTAAATACTAAATATCTAGTGAATGATGCATTCAATGGTTTTTAAAATTTACTTCATAACTATGTTTCACAAATAATCTGACCCAAATGGTTACAAAACAAAACAAAAAATAATAAATAAATAATTTTTTTTTAAATGTTACATAGTTCAGGCTAGCATTGATAATGAAGCATGCAAATAAAATTGGCACCAGTGGTAAAATACTGTTTTTTTTAAATTATTATTCTGCTGTCAATGACCATACACACCAGATATTATAATAAATAGAACTTTTCTTTCACCCAATTTCCATAATAATTTCCGTTGCATCTCACTCTATCATACAAGTATCAGCAGTGCAAATATCCAGAAAATAACACAGAAGATTGAAAAGAAAGAAAGAATTCAAAAGTATGCCTGTCTACAAAGGCTGACTTAGTTCTGCAGACTCCTAAAATAGTAATTATAAAAATGGCAACAAAATCAAGTGAACAAATGACTATACATAGTGTTTATTTACACAGTGCCTATATTCTCTGTCCTTTCACTTGAGAACTTCCCATGTATTACATGGCACTTTATTGGTATGTAGTGTTTATACTTCTTTCTATAAATGTCATTTTATGATCTACAATTTTTTTACATTTTTCTAGACATTTCCATTTGTATCTTTTCTCTCTTAAGTTGCCGAAAATAGTTCCTCTTCCTCTGAATCAGATGGCTGGACATTGATTGACTGGTAGCACTGTTTCTTTAGGTCATAAGCATGTGATCTCACCTGTTGAAAGCATCAATATTAAAATATGAAAATTTGACCACTCATGTAAACGAGAAGATATAGAATAGAATAATTCCATCTTCAAAAACATGAACACTGAGGAACTCACCTCCTGGTGAGTTACACGCCTTATAAGGAATGGACGGAGATACAGCAGGTCCAGACGAAGGAATCCTCTCACCTGAGTTCCCACAGGGGTATCACTCTCTTCCTCTGTGAACTCTGACAAGTGCTCTGAATCAACAGCTTGCCCCTGTTCATGAGAACAGCAAGTGATTAGAAAAAAGAGAAAGAACTTAGTTCTCAGAAATAAGGAAATTAATTTATGGAAAAAAAGGAAAGCAGACAAATTGATTTATGAAAATGTATAATATTGTAATAATGTATATAAAAGGTATAGTATTGTCACAAGCTTGCAATATATTTCTGGAATACTCCCCTCTTTCTACAAGCCTTTTGCTAGATATGTGAGAGCAGGAGGCTCTAGATATGAAAAGCATATACTTCCATGACTAACAGATAATTGGTATTTAAGTAGAAACAAAGCTAAAATCAATGCTATGAGGAGTGAAGACTAGAAATGTTCCAGATGAATAGACACATGTTCCCAACATTTTATGTGAATAAGAACGATGATATCAAGACATCATGATGTGATAAAACAACCTCTATTTTACCAAAGACATAATACGTAGGCCTACTGTGCCTTGGACTAATTACTAAAAAGTACTCTGTCAAAAGAAAGACCTTTGTAGGAGACAATGAAGGTTTCTTATGTCACACAAAATATTTTCAATATTTATTAAAAACTGAGGAGAAAAAATGGAAGCAAATATGCCCCTAAATTTATAAAAGTGACTTTGGAAATTTCACATCATTACTAATAATGTTGGATATAATAATTAAAATATAAAAATAGAGCTTTGGGGATTCCTATATGTAGGAATAAATATGCATCTCATTTACTCTCCACAAAAAACTAATTCTCAATCCTAAAGAATGGATGGTGCCCTTAGCTGACAGAAAATTGTAATTCAAGAGAGGATACAAAATCTCGCTACTATTCCTTACAACCACGATGTACAATGATGATGTGATGACCATGATGAAAAGCTAATACTATCAAGTTGGTTCAATATTTCTTATAACCTCAGCAATAATGACAACAACCTGCAATTAGATGTACTAAAATTAAATTTACCCTGTTGAGGATACTATTAACACTTAAGTTACCATGCATTGATAAGACTATGACCTTTCACTGCTGAATATTAAGTATTCTCCAGTGATCTAAATATGCAACAAAAATATGATCATGCTTTCATGATATAACATAACTATTGTTGCTACTTCTATCCATATGTAATAATATTGAAGTTCAAAGACAAATCAACGAGCAGTTACTGCTATTATTAAAGAGCTTACCCATTCTCTTGTCTTGCTCATTGTGAGCTCCTTGTCACGTTCTTTCTGTCTTTTGTTCTTCTGCCTCTTGTCTGCCTTGAGGTACTGTAAATGTATCATGATTTAGGTCATTACTTTTCCAGTCAGAAGAAGAGGACTGAATTCTCCAATTAACCCCCTGTCTCTGATGGCATGACTTACATGCCATGTCCACTGTGATTCTAATCTATTAATCGTTTATACATAGATAACTACACAAGTTCTAACCAATCACCATAGAGTTAATTATTAGTCCTACTGATCTCACCTGTTCACCCTTTTCCTTGATTTTCTAAAAGATTTTTTTTATGATTTTCTATTTTCATTGTCATTAGTATTTTAATATAACTATAATAAACAAAAAATCAATAACAATAATAATATCAGCATCAATAATGAAAGAAGAGGAAAGAAGAAAGATATAAAAATTATATGTTATACTTTTATATTGAGGAATCTACATCACAGATTAAAATCATTAATTAAAAATATCATCAACCATTAAGATTCCTCACTGTTGAGTTTTCCTGCATGGTCAAACTATGTTCGACTGAATTATAGCCAGTTTGCTCTCAACCTGTACACTTTGCCAGCTCTCCTGACTGTTCTGTTTGCTAAGGAGATTCATTTAAACTAGGAGTAATATCTGTTTATGAGAAAAGCATGTCCTAAAGGGTAAGTAATCCCTTAGAATTGCTCTTACAAATTTGTGTGAATACTAGCCTGAGGAATAATCCTTTGGGATCACTTAGTTTCCAATGAAGACAGAATACAAACTTTTGAAAATTTATAGTCTGTTTTTTAACATAGAAATAAATTTCTAGGACAAGAAAATCTAGCTGAACTAAGTGTACTGGGCTGATATTTGCAAGAACATAATAATACAGATATTACGATAAACAAAAATAAATCAAGGAAGGTCCTTGATACCATCATTTCCTAACTTCAAAAAGTAAATTTGTTATCTACTCATTTCTCCTCACAACTAACCCAGGTTATAAAAGCAAAGAACTGCAGAGAACACCTTTAGCCTTACCTTAATAACAGGCATTGTTGCACCCCCAAGGCAGAAAATGGTAAAGAGTACAATGATGAGAGTTGTTGTTACAATTACATGTCGCTTTTCATCACTAAATTCCAGATGGAGTGCCAAGGCATAAGCAATGGCTCCACGTAAGCCTGAAAAAGAATTTATAATCATTAGGTTAAAAGAGCTGTATTCACAGGTTTATCATGTGTAGGACAAAGTGGGGAGTATGACAGGACTGAATTTAAGATAAGACTCGGACAGGAGTGTGTGAGGTTTGATATTCATATGGAGTGTAGTGGGGGAGATAAATGAAACTTTTACGAAGATGGCTTACAGATTGTCAAGGTATACTTTGGAGATGAACTAGTTCCTTTTAGCTTACAACACAGTGCTTGTAACTGGCTAAGAAGAGTAGTTGTGGCAACTAGAGTGTAAATCTGAGTGTAGGTGTGAGATGGAAGTTGATAGTTGTTGAGATGCATGATGAGTAAGAATGGAAGGTGACTGACTGTAAGGCTAAATGGGGAGGTACTGGAGGAAGTGAAAAGTTTAAGGAATCAGGCCCTGTATGTGTTGAGAAATGGGAGTCTATGGTTGAATTGAGATTGAAATAAGGTTAAGGATGCAGGAAAGTTCTAGATGGAATGAATAAAGTCAAAGTTAGCAGCACTTCATTTAAGGTAATGAGGAATCTGTATGGTATGCCTGCACTAGCTGTGTTAAACACAGCAGAAATATGGTGTATGAAAAAAGATGTATGAATGCAATGGAGACTAGTGTTTGAGGAGTATAAACATGTATATCTACAGAAGGACATGTGAGAACTTGACCTACTGAACCTGTGGTTCATTCATCCCTTAGATGCTAGGCATAAAAGGTTTGAGGAAGGAGAAATGATGGGGTTGTCTTGCCTAAGTGGTTTCTTTTATAAGGGAGCATGTATAAGTGTATTGAAAAATATCTATTCGACTCTAGCAGAGGCATGAGAGCAAATGGTCCTCTCTGAATACTATAATATATTAATGTTGGAATTTAAATTCTGTCAATTTTCCCAAATCCTGATGAAAGGAGTGTATCTATGATAAATTAATTTTCCAATATTTCTCAACTTTCAAAAATTATAACTTACCACTAAACCACATAATAAACATCATTTTATAGTTGATTTGATGATCTCGAAACTTGTTTACCAGCCATGACAAAGGGAAGATGTTTAGAGCACGACCAAGCAGGCACAGCACGATGCTCCACAGAACAAGTGCAATATGAAACTGGAAAAATGAAGATTATTGATCTTCAGGAAATATATTATACAATCATGATTTAAATATTGTGGGGTTGACTTGGCCTGAAATAACAGAGGATATTACTCAGGAGGTATTACAGTTGTGCTTCAGCTACTGTGGGAATGATTGACTCCAGAACATTCTTTAATTTAGTCCATGACTTTTATTCCACATTTATTCTTACTCACTGAATGGTTACTGTGGAATCCAAATTCCCTGCATTTTGTTAGTAAAGCATATATTCCTTTTCCTGAAATCAGTTTCAGGTGTTACAAACAAGCAGACTTACAGAAACATACTCTTTTCCACACAATATAGTATAAACAGTATTTTTGCAAAGCTATTAATATGCTACTTTCCCCATGTTTATTTAAGACAGGATGGCAAGAATATATGCCATGTCCACATCAATGGCTCCACAAGGGCTAAATAACCAAGGAGTTAATTAGTAACTGCACCTAGCCTGTTTTACCTTTCTCCTCAATCTTTGAAAAGATAATTTTTTACTTTTCATTGCTATTAGTATTGTTAATAATGCTATAATAATCATGATCTCGACAACAACAATAAAAGCCATCGTTAGCATTAAGAAACACATATTATTGTTGAAAACACAGAGGGGAAATTACCTGAAGCTACATAGGATTACTAATTGGCTTCTTGGTGGCCGAGCACCTGTGAAGCCATCTATGTAAAAATAAAAGTAAAAAAATAAAACAACAGTAGACAGTATGATTGCCCAGCGAAACTGGGTGGTGCAGTTTTCCAAATATAGTGTCACATTTTAATGAAGGTAAACCAGCTCCTTTCAGTGCAAATGTGCAACCATCCCATGTTATTACATTTTGGGATGAAATAAGAATTTAATGAAACATATTTGCAGTGGTTTAATTTACACTTTAATCTATTTCAAAGTGCACCACCTTGCCCCAAGTAAAGACACTTTTAAAAAAGTACAAATGTTGAATCCTTTATGAAAATGAAGGATGAAAAAAAGGGTTCAACTCCATCTAGTCTTCCATATACATTCTTTTCCATATGACATAAAAGTATCTAATTGTATGTGTATATGTGTGTATGTGTATGTGTACGTATGTGTATGTGTATGTATGTTTATGTGTATGTATGTGTAGGTGTACATATATATATATATATATATATATATATATATATATATATATATATATATATATATATATATATATATATATATTTGCATATATATCTGGCTATCTCTCTTTCTATTTGAAAATGAAAACATCTAGTTCATACCTGATGCCTGAAGCTGAAGAGTGCTAAACCCAGGTAAATGAACACTGTACACTCAGCAATGAGAGCCAGTGTTCTCATGAGATGCTGCATTGTGATCTGCATGACTGGTGACATGTTGAAGTGGGTGTAGTGGGACATAACAATCCCATTGAAGAGAATTGCCATTATACCTGACAGAATAGTAATGATAATGAATTAAATTATTGTGGCCCTATTACACATATTAGCGTGGATCTAGAAAACCTTGCATTGGAAGGCAAGAGGTTTTGACTGGGGGAAATGTTGGGATAAAAAGCTAAAGACAACATTTACAACATAAAAATCAAGCTCATCTAATAACACAAATTTCAATTTTAAGCATTTCAATACATATATATTATATTATATTATATTATATTATATTATATCATATCATATACATTATATAATTATATATCATATATTATATAATTAATTATATATATTATATACATTATTTATATAATATATAATATATATATAATACATATATATATATATATATATATATATATATATATATATATATATATATATATATATATATATATATATATAATACATAAAAAATAAATAAATCATCAAAATGAATACTGTCACACTTCTCACCTGATAAGTGAATACCCTCAGCCAATGTGTAGGGAGCATATATGAATATTATGATCATTGACAATTCTAGGGATGTATATTCCCGAACAGGAACATATTTCAGGGTGAGAGCGCTGAGGAGAGCAAAAGCCACACCAATACCAGCCGAGGCAAAGAACATGACACAGAAGCGCCATACTGTGTAGAGGAGAGCTTCCCCAGAACCCATAGATGCCATAGCAGGTGAAGCCATCTCCAGGATAGTGCTGAAATTCAAAAGTGCAAAGTTATCTATATAGGACTTTCCCTAAGATATCATGATCTCAATATTCTAATCCAAACAATGAAATATATAAAAAATATCATGTAAGGTCTACATGTGATAAGTTCTTGTCAGGATTTAACTTGAAAATACATGAAAATCTATGAAATTTCAAATATCAATCTTACCTAGTAAGTACAATTGAAACAGCATCATTTAAAATACTCTCTCCAAACACCAACATGTATAACACTTGGTCCACATTAAGAGCATGGAAGATGGCTAGAGTTGCCACAGGATCAACAGCTGATATGAGAGAGCCAAATGCAAAACTTTCCACAAAAGTCAGTTTATATACAACATCAGCCTGAAAGACATGAAAAAGCTAATTAAACATATGCATAAATGCTTGACTCCTACTTAATAATCAAATGATATCCCCTGAGGTATTTAAAATATAAATATAATGTTAAGACTGTCTCATGAATTCTAAGTACCTTTTATCAAAATCAGATGAAAGTATGACAGTATGCCTAGCAAAAACCTTGGCAGGGATTTTTTTTTCTTTACATAAGATGGATAAACAAAACAGACCTAATGCTCAGGAGTTCAAGCCTCTCTGGTGCCACATGAGAAGGTGGGAACCTCCCTGTAGGCCAAGGCTATACATCATCTGACATCATCTCATCTTATTATATATTTCACAACAAATAATGTTCATTTGTCTCTTACTTGACCCAGTAAGTACACTCCTCCTCCCACCACTAGTGCAGATATGAGTGTTCCTACAACTGCAAACACAACAATGGAACCAATATTCTGGAAGAAGTTGCCCTGAAAGATACAAAGTAAATGTGTTTACACCTGTAATCAACTTGATCAAAAGGGCAAACCTAACCCACTGACACTTGGGTGGCATGTACATGCCATTGCCATTGTGATTTTATTTTGTTTATCTAATTTAAACAGAGTTGGCTCCAAGAGTACTGTCAGTTAGTAGTCCTACCTCTTTCACATATTTACTCTTTTCCTTGATTTTTCATTCCTGATAGTATTGTTAATAATTACATTAAAAAATGTCAAGAAGTCAAGAAAATGGGAAATCATGAGATGTCACACAGCACCTACCTATTGACTCTTTGGTCACTCAGTACTTGTAGTGTAAAGGAATTGTGAAGAATTCCTTATCTCATATCACACATAGAATTAAGATTACAAAGAATTTATTTAATCTATTATCAATGAAAGAATT